>NC_057801.1:249900414-250148494 GCF_018294505.1 Triticum aestivum | reverse complement strand
GCCGGCGACTGCCAACCGGAGGTCTCATGACTTCGAATACCCATCGACCACTAATTTATTACCATTTTTGTCCTTCATATACACGCTGACAGGTGGGCCCTATGGTAATGTGCGCTGCTGAATGTGGACCATTTGTCTGGTCAATTGATCGTGTTATCAACAAATTACGGAGCTGTATGGTGAGCCAGTGACCGTATGATCACCCTAAAATGTACTCCTATTTTATTAACACAGTACAGACTCAAACTACCATTTCTTTCTTTCATATACGGGCTGACAGGTCGGCCCCACGGTTACGCGCCCCAATGCTGCAACACTAGTTGTGTTGCGTGGAACGTTTGACTGGTCAATTGATTATGTCATCAACAAAATACGGAGTTGTACGAGTGAGCCAGTGACCGTATAATCATGACATGTATTTGTTTAACACGGTACAGACGCAAGGGCTCATATATACGCGCAAGCACTCACTGCTATAAGCGCACACACGTGAACCCTACCACTATGAGCACCTTCGAGAGAGTGGGCCAGCATATATGATCTTGAGATTTTATGAAGTCACCATAGGTGCCTCGTAGTCCAGTGGAACGTCTCCTCCCACTGAATGCACATCACCAGAAAATACTGAAATTAACACAAGATAAATGCGAGCACCGGGACTTTAACCTTGGTGGGCTCGAGAAACCACTGTCCTCCTAACCATCCAACCACATGTTGGTTAGCACGACAAAATGTACGTGGTGACCGTGATGAGCTTATTCTGAAGTCCAGTGATCATATCGTGCTTTCGCTTCAAATACAATGACCGTAAGTGTCGTCAACAAAATACGGAGCATGCATCAAATGCAAAGTCCGTCAGTGTCATCAAAAAAATATGGAGACGTATTGTGAGCTGGATACCGTTGTACTATTGTATATGCTTATTTTCTTAGTGGCCAATTGCATGTGTGGTGTGGTGGGCACATCATTTCTAGTTGTGGTGGGTCAACTTGAAGACTCATGGGTCGGTTCCATCGTGCGCCACATATAGGTTGGACCGAGACGCGTTATACGAAGACCCATGTGGAGGACTCGGCGTACAACACGAAGCTACCAGAGTCACGGAGGACTCTATTCCCACTGGTGATAAGCCGGCTATATATGATTTGTAACCCTAGGCCCCTAGTATGTTATAGAAACTTGGGGGCTAGTTCGTCGATAGTATACACACACGCACAATGCCTGGTATTCACGTGTACTTTTTACACACCCCTATCACTAATATACAGTACCAGGAGTAGGCTCTTTCTTCAACTGCAAGGGTCCGATCCGAACTAGGGTAAAACTTTGCCTCGTATTACCATCCAGCCTAACAGCCAGGGATATCCTACCGAATGATATGATGAAATCATATCTGCCAACTACTAAGAGAGAGGTGTGTCTGGGGGGGCAATGTGTGCGAGAGAGGCCTAAAGATAATGTGCGTGCGGGAGACACGTAGGCACATATATGTGCGTATAGAGGGCTAGTAGAGACTGTGCGTGTGTATATATGCATGTGAGAGAAATAGTGTTTTCCAACTGAGATTAGTGAAAAGAGTGGTACATAGTAGTCAGAAAGAGAGAGAGAGATAAACAGAGAGAGCATGTGCGTGAGACACCCCGACACCCTGAGAGAGATTGTGAGCATGTGTGAAAGAGAAATGCCGATGCATATAAAGTGTGTGCACTTATGCGTTAGATAGAGAGATATATAACACGTTTGTGAGAACGGGCCGAGGCATAGTGCATCTACGTGTAAAAGGCGGTTCTACGCATTAAATTAAAATATAAATGGCATTATTATTTTTGGATGAGATCATGAATTTTGCAAATTGCATATGGACAAAAATCGGTCTATCAGACACCCATACTCTATTGAATTCTAGCATGTGCATGTGTTTATTTCATATTATCGATCCATAGAGTGAGAGCGGTTTGAAATACAGGCAATGGATGCTTTTGCAATTCATATATAAACATTAATTAGTGCACTCCATGTTGTTAGTGTGAAGCACTTTATACATTTGACACTTGCATGGATAGATTCTAAACTGCTAGGTACAAAATAGAATACATGTCGAATTCAACATAAAGGGGGTTTCGAAGATTCGAATTCATAGGAAGTGCATTCATCTATTTGAACCCAAGATAATGGCATTTGTAAATCCGATGTAAAAGGGGGCATCAATCTTTGTTGTGAGTTTGAACATGCTATATATATTCATACGCATATCTAACTTTTTTTGCAACTAAGGAGATTATATCTGGAACCATGCATGAACTGAAGTAAGTTGCATATTTTTTAATATATACTCATGTACAATGTATATTCAAATGTACCCCCTCCATTCCAAAATAATCGTAGCTTTAGGATTTTCAAGAGTAAAGATTTGTGAAGTTCGACAAATCCTGAAAGTTCAATTCAAGAGAATCGAAAACGTTAATGCTTCTACTCCCAAATATTGAACGAAGCGCCAAATAGGCCTCTGGTCACCCGAAACCGCGCGAGACTATTGTTTGGTGGTAGAAAATTACTGTCCTGACTCCGCCCCGTGTAGCCTATCGACCCGATGTCCAAAGGTCTAAACCGGGGTAGGTTTGTAACTTCACCAAGACGCCAGTCTCAACCGCCTCCGAGAAGCATGCATACGCCGTGGGCGCCTAAACACCCATGCGCTCGGCCGAAATCTATCCCGCCCATATTTGGGACACCTGTCATGACTGTCCTACCCCCAACCCACAATATGTCCGAAATTTTAGATGGGGGCAAAGTTTTGTAACTTTCACCAAATTTCAAACAAGCGCATCTCAAACCGAAACATTGTTCCCCCTTAGTTCCCCGCCTCCCTCCGTTTCCCCATTCATACTCCGTGGGTGCGAAAACGCCCTCTCCACCAGCCGTGAAACCCTAGTGAGGGAGTCCTGGACTAGGGGGTGTCCGGACAGCCGGACTATCATCGTCCGCCGGACTCCAAGACTACGAAGATACAAGATTGAAGACTTTGTCCCGTGTCCTGATGGGACTTTCCTTGGCGTGGAAGGCAAGCTTGGCGATACAGATATGTAGATCTCCTACCATTGTAACCGACTCTGTGTAACCCTAGCCTTCTCCGGTGTCTATATAAACCGGAGGGCTGTAGTCCGTAGGACACAACATACATTACAACAATCATACTATAGGCTAGCTTTAGGGTTTAGCCTCCTTGATCTCGTGGTAGATCCACTCTTGTACTACCCATATCATCAATATTAATCAAGGAGGACGTAGGGTTTTACCTCCATCGAGAGGGCCCGAACCTGGGTAAAACATCGTGTCCCTTGTCTCCTGTTACCATCCGCCTAGACGCACAGTTCGGGACCCCCTACCCGAGATCCGCCGGTTTTGACACCGACATTGGTGCTTTCATTGAGAGTTCCTCTGTGTCGTCACCGATAGGCCAGATGGCATCTTCCATCAGCAACGCTATCCGGGGTGAGACTTTTCTCCCCGGACAGATCTTCATATTCGGCGGCTTCGCACTGCGGGCTAATTCACTTGGCCATCTGGAGCAGATCAAAAGCTACGCCCCTGGCCGTCAGGTCAGATTCGGAAGCTTAGACTTCACGGCCAACGTCCGCGGAGACTTGATCTTCGACGGGCCCGAGCCACAGCCAAGCACGCCGCACTTTTACGATGGGCATGATCTAGCTCTGCCGCCGAACAGTGCCTTGGTAGCCGCACACGAGTCCACTCCGGCTTTTAGCTCGGAGCCGATCGCCCAGATCGAGGACCGGTGGTTGGACACCGCCTCGGGGGCTTCAACTTCCACGGCGATGGAGCCGAACATTGGCCTTGTCCGTCGCGAAACTCGTGACTCCGAGGTGCCGGACTCCTTGCCGGACTCCGGACCTCCCGCGCCCCTGCTAATCGAATCTGATTGGGCGCCGGTTATGGAATTCACCGCCGCGGACATCTTCCAATACTCGCCCTTTGGTGACATCTTAAATTCGCTAAAACATCTCTCGCTATCGGGAGAGTCCTGGCCGGACTATGGCCAGGATGGTTGGGATACGGACGACGAAGAAATTCAGAGCCCACCCACCACCCACTTTGTAGCCACTGTCGACGATCTTACCGACATGCTAAACTATGACTCCGAAGACATCGACGGTATGGACGACGATGTCGGAGATGAACAGAAAACAGTGCCTACAAGGCAAGGGAAGACCACCTCGTCATACGACGTATACATGGTGGACACCCCAAAAGGAAGCGATAACGAGGACCAATGGGGCGCGGCAAAAGATAATCCCGCCGACAAACAACCAAAACGGCGACGCGGACGCCGCACTAAGTCCCGCCTCGACAACAACAGCGCTCCTAACGACCCAGCAATACAGCAGGCAAACCAGCGGACGACGAACATGCAGACAAGCAACCGTCCGAACAAGACGAGTCGGATAATCAATCCAGGCCCGGCGAAAACAACAGTCCAGGCGACCTCACGCCGGACACACCTCTAGAAAATAAAAACCTTCGAAAAAGACTCGTTGCCACTGCAAGAAGTTTGAAAAAGGAAAAACGGTAGCTCAAAACAGCGGAAGATACACTCAGAATGAGGTGGAGCAAAGTGCTCAAAACCGCAGACAAATACGGCAATGGCCATCAATCAAAGAGCTACCCAAAGCGCAAGCTACTGCCAGAATTTTATGAGGAGGCCATAGAGCCCCCACAGTCAAAAAACAAAGAGGCCGCCTGGTTGGATAGACGGCCAGATGATAGGCCAAAATTTGAAAGCGGCGCCGCACATAAGCCGACTAATGACCCTGGAAAGACAGATGGCCCTGCCAGGTCCATTTACGGGCCAAAGAAGAGGGCCCCAGGAAACAATGCAACACGACAAGTGTCCGAAGACAGCGATGCACCCAAATACAGGGGCGCCGCACACCCACTATGTTTCACCAACAAGGTGCTGGATCATGAATTCCCAGCAGGATTTAAACCTATGAACATAGAGGCCTACGACGGAACAACAGACCTTGGAGTCTGGATAGAGGATTATATACTACACATACACATGGCTAGAGGAGACGATCTCCACGCCATAAAATACCTACCCCTCAAGCTCAAAGGGCCAGCCCGCCATTGGCTCAAAAGCCTCCCAGAAAACACTATTGGAAGTTGGGAAGAGCTTGAGGACGCGTTTAGAGCAAATTTTCAAGGGACTTATGTCCGCCCTCCGGATGCAGATGATCTAAGTCATATAACTCAACAGCCCGGAGAGTCAGCGCGCAAATTCTGGAACAGGTTCCTCACCAAAAAGAACCAAATAGTCGACAGTCCGGACGCCGAAGCCTTAGCAGCTTTTAAACACAACGTCTGAGACGAATGGCTTGCCAGACACCTCGGCCAAGAGAAGCCGAGGACAATGTCCGCGCTATCAAGCCTCATGACCCGCTTCTGTGCGGGAGAGGATAGCTGGCTAGCAAGATGCAGCACCAGCGACCCAAGTACATCCGAGATTAGAGATGGAAACGGAAAATCACGGCGCAGAAAAGAGCAGCGCCGGAATAAAGAGAAAAGCCCAAAGAGCACGGCAGTCAACGCTGGATTCAAAAGCTCGCGGCCAAACAACAAAACACCACATCTTCAGGATGACAGCGATGGGCTATCCAACTTAAACAAGATTTTGGGTCGGATATGTCAAATCCACAGTACCCCCGAAAGGCCTGCAAACCACACCCATCGAGATTTTTGGGTTTTCAAACAGTCTGGCCGACTAAACGCCGAACATAAGGGGCTCGACGCGTCAAGCGAAGATGACAAACCCCACCAACAGAGCACCGGAAAACAAAAGAATTTCCCACAAGAGGTCAAAGCAGTAAATTCACTTCATGTGATAATACGGAAAAATAGTGCGGCACCCGTTAAAATGGGTCTCGCACGGTCCAATCCAGCGAAACATAGAGATTGGACATCAAAACCAATCACTTTAGACCACCTGGATTATTCCAGAAGCGTTCAACATGCAGGATGGACTGCCCTGATATTGAATCCCATAATTGACGGACTACAATTTACACAAGTCCTGATGGACGGAGGCAGCGACTTAAACCTGCTGTATCCAAACACAATCCGCAAGTTGGGGATAGACCTTACTAAAATTCGACACAGCCGCACTTCCTTTAAAGGAGTGACGCCAGGCCCTTACGCCAAGTGCACAGGCTCCCTATTACTAGAAGTTGTGTTCGGATTACCGAACAACTTTCGACGCGAAAAACTAATCTTTCATATCGTCCCATTTAAAAGTAGCTATCAAGCACTCTTGGGACGAGAAGCTTTTGTCCGCTTCAACGCCATACCACATTACGCGTCTCTTACACTTAAGATGCACGGTCCACGTGGCATCATTTCAGTGCGAGGGTCATTTAAAGACCCCGGACACGGTTAGACGAGTCTGGCATAAATAAGCTAGGGGCTCCCTAGCCGCACACCCCTTCACAAGGGGCTGCGCACACAAGCAACAGCGAACTCACACAGACTCCGCTTTAACTACTTATATTTCTTCCTTCGTATATATTTTGCACAAATTCCTCTTAAACTAAGTTCCTCTCTTTTTATAGATGAACAACATGCACACCCGTCCAGGATTACGGCACAACGGAGACACAGGCGCAGACGTGCAGTAGGGACCCGTCGCGAGGATTCTTTTCAGATTAAGACCCTGCGTAAACCTTTTTTACTGTCTCTTGTTGTTATAATCCCTTGGTTTCTCATTATAACCAAAGCGGAGCCTGATGTTTTGGCATCGGCCGCGTCAGAAGACCATGCCCGTACCTGGACACTAGGGGCTCAGGGCATTGTTCTGCCCATTATTACAAAGACCGAACACCTTAGGGAGTGTTCGGCGTCTCGAGTTAGGCCTTATATGCATCAGCTCCGAATCATGTCTTTGGTCAAATGTTGGGTTTGCCCGGCTCCTGTGTTTTGCTGCCTTACGTTCCGTATCATCGGCTAACGCGGCACCAGGAGAACTACTGCGATTGTGCCCCAGTTCGGCTGGGCGAGCACCTCAGTAGAGAAAGCCGAAAACTGACTGTCATGATACAGCGAGAGACTGGTCAACCACTCGATCGACTACCGGAATGTTTAGAATTCCCCGCTTTAACGAAGGACTGTTTCCCGGTCAGGCACACACGCGCCCCGAATTCGGAGAAGCGTGGTGCCCCAATGGGCTATATCGTAGCCCCACCCTCGAACTCCACTGGCTAAGTGAAAGTGATAAGGCATGATAGTCCGGATTGCCTCGTTTGCTACGCTACCACCTCCTTAACAGGACCGAGACGTCGGATCAAGTGTGAAAACGCGCTATTTTTGCAAACACCCCCGCACCTTGTGCGTGGGGGCTGAAGCCGAAGAATGCAATCTTTCAGGTTATACAAATGTAAACATAAACGGCCGCACAGGAGATATTTTAATACTTGGGACGCACAGGTATAAAAAGCGGTTACATTATAATCATTGTCTTACAAGATAAACCATTCATTTGAACGTAACATTTTTTGAGCACTGCGACTCTATTACACGAGCGCCACGCATAACTTCCCCAAAATAGTGCTCGGCGGGTAACCGGCTTTCGTCCGAACCCTGGGCGGCAATAGCGGCGGCATCCATCTCTGTCCAATGCATCTTCACACGGGCAAGGGCCATCCGCGCGCCTTCGATGCAGGCCGACCGCTTCATCTCCTTGATATGCGGCACCGCTCCAAGAAATTGCTGCAATAAGCCGAAATAGCTCGTCGCCTTGGGCCTCTCTGGCCAGACATGAGCCACGATATCAGTCATGGCAAGTCCGGACAATCTATTTAGCTCAGCCCATTCGGCCAACCGATCGGTCAACGGAAGTGAACGATCCGGACTATGGAATTGAGACCAAAATAGCTCTTCTGTCTTGTGATCCTTCTGGCTCCGGAAGTGCTCAACGGCATCAGCCGCACTTGCCGCTAAGTCCATATATGGATCCTCCGGACCCCACAGCTGGCCAAGTTGGGCATATTTTTGATCCGTAAACCGGCGACGCAGCAGAAACGGCTTGCCAGCCACAATATCTCCGGCCTGGCGCAGCTCCTCCTTCATAGCCCGCATTGCAGAACGGGCATCCTTGGCCTCGGCGGTGGCCTTCCCCAGGTTTTCCCGCTCCGATAAGCGCTCCTTTTCAAGAGCCTCGTTGCGGTCGGCAGCATCTTTTAATTTCACGGCCAATTTGGCCATCTTTTCCCTGCTTAGGCAGTGTGCAGCCTTTTCGGCTTTCAACTCCTCGGCCGCCCTCGAGGCAGCCGCATCACTCCTTCGGGCTTGCTCCTTAGCTTGAGCAAGTTCGGCCCGAAGGCTCTCCACAGCAGCAGCACCGTCTGTATCACAGCATACATATTATCAGAGGCGGGCTTTGGCTCCCTCAAATAAGAGAATGCGGAGAATTCATTTACCTTGCGACTCGTCAAGTCGCCGGTTGATAAGCGCGATGTCCGCATCCGCCACATCAAGTTGCCGCATTAACTCGACAACTCCACTAGTCCGGCTAGCCCCCGGACTATCCGCCACCTACATAGGAAGGACAACTTTCAATACCTGCGATTTTGATCCTCGGCACGCTGTCGCTTTCGACAACCTGCCGAGTCTCAGGGGCTACTATCTATACAGGGCGCACTTCTATGTGCAAAACTGTCAAAAAGGTGTGTCGTTCCTACGTACCTCAAATCCCGCCAGTAAACTCCTAACGGCATTATGCAATCCGAGTTCGGCGGACGAAATCCTTCCAATCACCATATTCATCAAAGCACGATGATCTTCTGAGACGGACGCCCTCTCAACCAGACTCTTCAGCTCCCTCGGCCGGACACTAGTCGGTGCCGAACTCTCCGGCTCCACCGGGCTCTGGGATACCCTCCGTGACGATACTTCAGGCTCGTCTGCCCTATCCGGTGACGCAGCAGACGGAGGCGTCTCGCTCTCCATCATCTCCGGACGAAGATCCCCCGAAGACGAACTCATCTGAGAAGTCCGCAAATCCGAACTGTAAAGCAAAGTTTCGGTTATCCATAGAAGCACAAATGGAGGTATTTTCTTATCAATGAACTCCCCTTTCCCTACTCACGGCTCGCTGGAGGGCCGATCCTTTAGAGACGATTGTACGTCCGGGTTCTCCCTGGACGCAGGACCCTCCGGTAAAGATTTCTTCCCCCGCTTAGAGGCTTTGGCCTCTAGGTCTTCGGAGGCGGTCCTCTTCTCCCCCTGGAAGGAGGGATTTTCGATCCCCCCCCTCTTCAGGCGCCCCCTTGGGCGAGGTATTAACTCTTCTATTTTCCCTAGAGGGGGCCGGACACCTTATCAGCTTCGATCGCGCTACCCACTCCTGTTGAAGAGTAATGGGTCAGGAGGCGAATTCTAGAAAAGCAAATAAACAGAACGTCCGGACTCTGAGCAACTTACCTGAGTATCCGGGCGATTGCAGCTTAGGCCTGCGTCCTCGGTCAATTCCGGACACGCCACCTGCGGTCCGAAGAACAACATGTACATCTCCACGGGTGTTATACCCGTGAAGTGTTGGAGAATTCGTGGTCCCTCCGGATTGAACTCCCATAACCGGAGAGGACGGCGTTTGCAGGGCAGACGACGCCTGATTAGCATAACCTGCATCACCACAACCAGATTGATCTCCCTCGCCTGGAGGTCTCGAATCCGGCCCTGCAATGAGGGCACGTCTTCGGACGGCCCCCAATTGAGCCCTTGGTTGACCCATGACATCAGTCGGCGTGGAGGTCCCGGGCGGAATGAAGGCGGCGGCTTTTGCTTGCTGCCCTTTGGAGCGGTCATATAGAACCACTCCTGCTGCCACAGTCCGAGCTCCTCTTGGAAGGAA
The DNA here is from genome assembly GCF_018294505.1 of Triticum aestivum. Lineage (NCBI taxonomy): Eukaryota > Viridiplantae > Streptophyta > Magnoliopsida > Poales > Poaceae > Triticum > Triticum aestivum. The sequence goes on along the minus strand of NC_057801.1, from coordinate 250,138,575 downwards.
CCATCGGGCCACGGGGCATCAGCCCTTCTGCTTATGGCCGCCCCGCCGCACTCCGCTTGACGCCCCCCGATCATCTTCGGCTCCACATTGAAGGTCTTCAGCCATAGGCCGAGGTGGGGGGTGACGCGGAGGAAGGCTTCGCAGACGATAATGAACGCGGAGATATGGAGGATGGACTCCGGAGCCAAGTCGTGAAAATTCAGCCCGTAGTAGAACATGAGCCCTCTCACGAAGGGGTCCGTCGGGAAGCCTAAACCCCGACGGAGGTGGGTTACGAAGACGACGTACTCACCGGGCTCGGGAGTGGGCACGGCCTGCCCTTGGGCAGGCAACCTGTGCGAAATCTCGTAGGACAGGTACTTGGCCTCACACAGCTTTAGCACGTCCTCCTCCGTAACAGAGGAGGGCATCCACCGACCCTGGAGGTCGGAGCCGGACATGGTTGAAAATCCGAAGCGCTCGAATCTGGGGCTCTGGGTGTTGGAACTTGGAGCAAGGAGGAGATTCGATGGAAGATTGAAGAAAAGAAATGAGCCTTGGTCCTCTTATAAAGGGGGAAAATACCAAGAGCCATCTCCGTGACCGTTCGGGATTCACCTTCGATAGAGGAGGCATGGCGACGGGCGCGGTTGGGTTACCCACGCTCGTATTGATGAGAATCCCGGAATAATGGGAGCACGATCTCTGCTTCGACAAGACGTGCCAAGGAAACCGCTTCGCTAAACGTGCTGAGGTGGTATAATAAAAAACGATTCAAGTAAAGGCATGGTAGTGGTGTGACGTTACGCCACAAAATACGTCAGTAGATTGAACTCATGTGCATTTTATTCTCTCTACGGTGAAAAGTGGAATTTATTTTGCAGAGCCGGACACTATCCTGGTGTTCATGATCTTCTCTGGATTATTCAAGGGAGGAACCCGCCTTGCAATGCCGAACATTATGCGCGCCGGACTTATCGTCATTGAAGCCTGGTTCAGGGGCTACTGAGGGAGTCCTGGACTAGGGGGTGTCCAGACAGCCGGACTATCATCGTCCGCCGGACTCCAAGACTACGAAGATACAAGATTGAAGACTCTGTCCCGTGTCCGATGGGACTTTCCTTGGCGTGGAAGGCAAGCTTGGCGATACGGATATGTAGATCTCCTACCATTGTAACCGACTCTGTGTAACCCTAGCCTTCTCCGATGTCTACATAAACCGGAGGGCTGTAGTCCGTAGGACACAACATACATTACAACAATCATACCATAGGCTAGCTTTAGGGTTTAGCCTCCTTGATCTCGTGGTAGATCCACTCTTGTACTACCCATATCATCAATATTAATCAAGCAGGACGTAGGGTTTTACCTCCATCGAGAGGGCCCGAACCTGGGTAAAACATCGTGTCCCTTGTCTCCTGTTACCATCCGCCTAGACGCACAGTTCGGGACCCTCTACCCGAGATCCGCCGATTTTGACACCGACACCTAGCCTCCTCCGTCCTCCACCCCATAGTGGCCAATCCACCGCCGCCCTCCTCCATCAGGCCGGAGCCGGTACCCCGACGTCGTCGTCCAACGCAACTGCAACCGCAACACCCTCAAGGACTTAGCAGCTGAAGCCGAGGCAGAGCTGCCTCCACGACACCGACACTAACGTGCGCCGTACCAGAACCACTCTGACCACGCCGTCCTGCGCCTCACTGCTGCCGCTCCACTGTCGCAACCGTCCACCGCACCGGAGCTGTTCCTGCTGCGCCGTTGCCTCGGATCTGGTTCCCCGCCACCGACAGACGGCCACCGCACCACACTCAACAACTTGGCCATGGGTTCGTCCAAGGCTCCACCGTCCTGCACAACTTCTTGTTTCCAGCGAACCACAAGAAGATCGTTGGAAAAACAGAAGGAGGACACAGCACTGCTAGCAGAAAGAGGTACTCCTCTTCCCTTATTCATGCAAATCTTACGTCTCTGCTCACACCGTATTCATCCCACGAAAGAAACTAGTTGAGCGCATCTTATTGCATCTTCTTCGTGATACTAAATGCACAAGGTTTCCTCCCTTTACTATTTCACCTTTGCTAGAGGTTAGTAGGCCGCCTAGATTTCAATTCAGGGTCAGTCGAACCGCAATTAAAAGAAGCAGCACCAGCTTAGGCACGCGGAGCACCTAGTCCGCCTGTTCCCCGGGGAAGCGGCGCATCAGTGTCTATCATAGAGGTGTGGGGTGCAGGAGTTGCTTGCGCCTGATCTGGAGGTCGGCGGGGCTTGAATGGATGGCCGGGGAGCGGTGCCAAGCACGGCGGTGCGGTGAGGTTGAGGGGAGGGCGCAGGTAGGGGAGGAATACTGGGCCGGTGGTCGCTGGCGTTTCGAGGAAGATCGTCAACACTGACTGGCTGGAGGTAGATGAAGGCGATCTGCCCGTTCTTTGTACATTGGACGATGCAGAAAAGTTGGACTGACCTATTTGTTTTCAGTCGACTGTTATTTTCATAGAATCCTGTAGTAATTTAGTGTGCCATGCATGTTGTAGAGTTATCATATCTCTCCCGTCATTTATTTCTCACCGACCTGCTATCTGCTACCTTTACACTATACTAATTGTGCACACACTTCACCCATACTCACACTATTGTTTTTTATGCATGGGTATTTCAGACTCTGACGCAGTGTTGACGAATGCAGAAAAGAAAAGACAGAAGTCGCTCCAGTGTAATTCGAAGATAAGCACTAAGTGTTTCAACGCTCTAATGGGTACAGTGTCAGTAGTTGGAGACAGTAAATGTAGCTCTGCAGTTGATGATCTCAATTGCCACACACAACCATCCTAGGTGCTTGCTTTAACTTCGCGCTGTGAAATGTGGTTGCATGTTGCATATGGTGTCTAGCTTGTATTGCTTCCAATTTGGTTAAATTGCATATGCTTACTTTACACATTATACCTTTGATAATGACATGCCTTCCTGTTTTTAATACATACTACATATGTCTATTAACCATGTTCATACATCAAACTAATGCTCTTTTGTATCCCTCGTCAATCACTTATGATGAGACAGTCACCCGAGTGGGTTACTATGATATGCCCTACTCGTTTAAAGAGTGCAGTGTCATCCTCCCCACATGATTCTCAAGAAACAGCAAGGCTAACTGAATATAGTCAACGTAGCTCTCTAGTTGATCACCGCAATTCCCCCACACCACCATCGCAGGTGCTTACTCTTACTTGGCAGTGTGATATGTGGTTGCATGTTGCATATGGTATCTACCTTGTAATGCTTCTAATTAGGGTAAATTGTATCTGCTTAGTTAACACATTATACCTGTGAATATGACATGCCTTCCTGTTTTTGGTACATACTACGTCTTTCTATTAACCATGTTCTTACATCAAACTACTTTTCTTGTGTATCCCTCATCAATCACTTCTGACGATACACCTTCAAGTTGATAGTGTAATATTGGTTGCATCTTGCATATCATTTCAAACATGTATTGCCTCTAATTTGTTGAAGTGCCACTTATAATGAGACACATCTAACTTGGTAGAGTGATTTTGGTTAGATCTTTCATATGGTGTCTAGATTGCATTGCTTCCAATTTGTTGAAATGCCTTTTGCTTAGCATTTTTCAACATATTCCATCATCCTACAATGTGGTTGCCATACATAAAAGTTGTGTTCGTCAGTATCATGCATCAACGAATTTGGAAGTGCGAATTTCATTCCTTTTTCTTGTGTGTTTACTTGACAAGGCAAAATCTGAAAGGGCGAAGGCACGAAATGATGATGGTCCTCTGGAGCAACCAAAACAGATGATCTCTATAGATTCTCCTGCTACTCATCCTACAGTGCTAGTTCCAAATCTCATCTCCCCTACTCCACAACCCAAGGTGCTTGCTCTAACATGGCAGTGTGATATCTGGTTGCATGTTGCATATGGTGCCTAGCTTGTATTGCTCCTAATTTGTAAAATTGCATCTCCTTAGCTTACACATTATACATGTGAATATGACACGCCTTTCTGTTTTTGGTACATACTACATCTGCCTATCACATCATGTTCTTACATCAAACTACTGTTCTTGTGTATCCTGCACCTATCGCTTATGATGAGACAGTCACGCCCGTGGGTTAATATGAGACGCAATACTCTTATAAAGAATGTAATTTCATCCTCTCCACAAGATTCTCAAGAAACAACAAGCCTAAATGAAGATATTGAACGTAGCTCTATACTTGAAGACCACACTTCCCCTACACCACCATCACATGTGCTTGCTCTAACTTCGCAGTGTGATATGTGGTTGCATGTTGCATACGGTGTCTAGCTTGTAATGCTTCTAATTAGGGTAAATTGCATCTGCTTAGTTTACACACTATACCTGTGAATATGACAAGCCTTCCTATTTTTGGTACACACTACATCTATGTGTTGACCTTGTTCTTACACGAAACTACCTCTCTTATGTATCTTGCATCAATCACTTACGATGAGTCACCTTTATTCGTTGCATATTGCATATTATTTCTAGCCTGTTGCCATGTATTGCTTCTAATTTGGTCAAATACATTTGTTAGGGCACCCTTTTAATTTGGTAGAGTGATATTGGTTTCATCTTTCATATGGTTTCTAGCTTGCATTGATTCTAACAAGTTCAAGCACCTTGTGCTTAGTTTACACTTTATACATCATACATGTCAATATGTCACACCGTCCTGTTTTTCATACATATTCCATCCTCCTATCATGCGGCTGCCTTACATGAAAGTAGTGTTCGTCAGTATCATGCATCAATGAGTTCTGAAGAGCAAATTTTATTCCTTTTTCTTGTGGGTTTGACTTGACAAGGCAAAATCAAGAATGAGGAAGGAAAAGAGTAAGGAAGGCGATGATGGTGGTCCTCTGCAGCAACGTAAATGGGACATCTGTACCGATTCTCCTTGTACTGATAGTGCATTACAAGGTCCAAGTCTCCGCTCCCCTACTCCACCATCCAAGGTGCTTGCTCTAACTTCGCAGTGTGATATCTGGTTGCATGTTGCATATGGTGTCTAGCTCGTATTGCTCCTAATTAGTGTAAACAGCATCTGCTTAGCTTACACATGATACATGTGAATATGACACGCTTTCCTGTTTTTGGTACATACTATATCTGTCTATCTGTAACACCCCAAGAACCATGCTACAGTAATCTTCCCCTAAATGGTGGCCGGGTCATCATGATTACTATGAAAATTACCATTGTCCAAAATCGAAGTCAAATTCATATTTAAATTGCAAGTGAAATTATTAATTCTTCATTCGGAGAAACTAAAATGTTCGAATAATTCTATAAATTCCCCCGATCATCTTCATGTTGAAACCAACTTCATTTGGCTCACAAATAAATTCCTAGGAAAATAATAACGGGTCCATCAGCAAATAGAATAACCTTTTCAAAATAAACAAATATTTTAAACAATTTCATTTGACCTCAAACTTTGTGGGCCTCTCCAAATTTTTGACTAATAATTATGTGCCAAATTTCTTTGTCAGGAAAATTCAATTGCGTTATGCTTTAAATATAAAACGGTGACGAAATTATAAAAAAACAGAAAAATAAAATCAGTAAAACGGCTTAACTAACTAATGTGCATCTGGGCCCTGGAGGCCATAGAGCACCAGCGGCCCACCTCAACTCCTCTCCCTCCTCACGCTACAGGATACAGGGGGAGGGCGTGGCGGCCATCCCGCGGCTATGGTCGCCCCTCCAGCCAAACGTCGGCCATCCGGCGGTGCCCCGCGAAGATAAGGACCCCAAGCGCCCCCCTGGCAAACCCTAACCCACTTGCCCCTCTACCCCTCGGTTCCTCCCCTTCCCCACAGCCCCCAACCGAGCTGCCGTGGCTATGGTCGTGGTCGTCGTCGCGGCCACCGACTTCCCCGGCGCCTGAAAAGATGTCCGGAGCTGCGCCGTGGACGTCTCCTTCGACTAGTGTTACCGGTTCGAGCGGGGAAGCACTACATCGCCGGGATCGACGCGTCTTCCTCGCCTACGACCGCCACTGCCCCGCGCCCGATCTACCTCACCGGAGCTCCTCCGCCACGCCAGCCGCGTCCTCCGCTCCCCCCGTGAGCTCCTCTCCCCATTCCCCCCTATTTTGCCCCTCGATTTGGTCGCCGTAGGTCGCCGTTCCACCGCCGTGGCCGCTTGCTCCTGTTGAGGCCGCCATGGCCTGAGCTCCGCGCTCACCCGCACGCGTATGACTGCCCGTGTCCAGTCCCGCGCGCCCCGCGCCCGCCCTCGGTGCCCAGCCGCGCCCGGCGCGCCCCTGCCCGTCCGCCCGTTGCCGCTCACGCGCGCCCGTGCTGACTGCTGCTCGTGCTGCTCTGTTGCTGCTCCTTTTGCTGCTCCCGCTCGCTGCTCTTGATGCATTCTGCTGCTGCCGCTACTTGGCCGCAGCTGCGTCTGCTCCCTACTCCTTGTAACGCTGCTACTTGCTGTTGCTAAATGCCTACTGCTATTGCTGCTATATGTACTGCTCATGCCGCTGCTGTTGCTGGTTGCCATGGCCGTGAGTGTGTGTTCGTGTGTGTGCACGGCGGTGCCACGGCCGGCCCTTATTTAATTAGTCTAGGCTTAGTTAGAAGTACTACTAGTTTAGTACTAAGTTAATCTAGTAGTAGATGACATGTAGACCCCATTAAATAAGTTAGATTTATTTATTTGTAAATAGTCTATGACATGTGGGCCACACCTGCCCTTTTGACTAGTCAAATTGACTTGGTCAATTCGGATTAAACTAAATATAAAAATTTCAGAATATGTTTAGAACTTAGAAAATTCATAGAAAATAAACCGTAACTCGGATGAAAATGTTTTCTACATGAAAGTTGCTCAGAAAAATCCAATGAGTACGAATACGCGGTCCGTTCATCTGTCACATGCCTCTAGCATGCTGAACATGGAACATTCTCCTTCCGGTCATCTGTCTAACACAGGTCCGGAACCGGGAATACATTCCCGGTTGAATTCCCCCTTCACCTATATCGTGTAGCCATGCGTTAGGTCTCACCCGGCACATCATATTGCCATGTTACGCTTTGTGATGCTATGATTGCTTTATATTTACTGTTTCTTCCCCCTCTTTTCTCCGGTAGACCCCGAGACCGATGCTGCCCCTGTGATCGACTACGTCGACGACGACCCGTCCTTGCCGGAGCAACCAGGCAAGCCCCCCCCCCTTTGATCATCCTGATATCGCCCATTCCATCTCTCATGCTTGCATTAGATTTTGCTACTATTATTGTTTGCTCCTATTCTGATGCATAGCTTGCTTTTGTATCTGCTGTTGTACCTTACCTGTTTATGCTAAACTGCTTAGTATAGGTTGGTTAGTGATCCATCAGTGACCCCCACCTTGTCCCTGTTGCCCCTGCTTCATCATTGAAGACCCGATCAACGGGATCGAAGACCAGGCCCCGGCACCTCACATCACTTTCCCCTTAGTTGCTCGACACTGCTGGGTTACTATCGAGTGCCGAGTGTGAGACCTCTACAGCACTTCTGATGTTAACCCCGAGGGCACCTACTACCACGTGGCGGAGACCGTCGATGACCAGGAGTAGTTAGGAGGCTCCCAGGCAGGAGGCCTTGCCTTTTCGATCGTAGATGCTTTTGTGCTGGCCTTCTTAAGGCAAACTTGTTTAACTCATGTCTGTACTCAGATATTGTTGTTTCCGCTGACTCTTGTCTTTTCGAGCTTATGTATTCGAGCCCTCGAGGCCCCTGACTTGTAATATAAAGCTTGTATTATTTTAATTTGTGTCTAGAGTTGTGTTGTGATATCTTCCCGTGAGTCCTTGATCTTGATCGTACACATTTGCATGTATGATTAGTGTACGATTGAATCGATGGCGTCACAAGTTGGTATCAGAGCCGACTGCCTGTAGGTAGCCCCCTTTCCAACTCCTTGGCCGAAGTTGAGTCTAGTCACTGAAAAACTTTTACTAACATTGGTTGTGTGTCTTACGGGCCCACGTCGCTATTGGGTGGTATTAGGATCTTTTACTCCTCGTCTATACTCGGGGATTCTGATCTCTCTTCTATTCGGGTTAAACATTTTACTAACTCTGGCATTAGGTTCTCGTAACCACTTCCTCCCGGAGAGCCCCGACATTACCGATGATCGCTTGCTTCGCCAGAAGATTCTGCGGATACTCCTCGATGTTTCCCGAGACCCTGTGCCCACTGCTTTGCAGTTCCTGACCACCGATAAGTCCCCATGGATACCATCCTTGCCGTTTGTACCTTCATCCCTAGTTGCTCTTGTTGTTACAAGTTACCCCTAACACTCTCCCTTGTTCCGAGAATCCTTTGTGTCTTATGCTTTGCAGCTTCTTTTCGCACTATGGATAATTCACTTACCCGGGGTCCGTTCCTCCCCAGTTGTTCATGTGCTTTCCAAAATACTTTGAAATGCTATCTGATCTCCCAAAAATCCTCCGCGGCCTTTTACTTTTGATCCCTATCGCCTGCTTGTATTATGGTTAATTCCATATGTCTAGCGATATATATTAAAATCCTTTGTGATTGTCATTCTGTTCCTACGGATTCAATGTATGTGCGACTACTCACAATCATCAATTGATCCATAGGATTTTCCTTTCCGGCTCAGACATCATTCCGGATATGAGCTGGTTCTTGCCCAATGAAGATTCGATCGGTGTGCCTCTAAGTCTGTTCAACCTATCCATCTTCGATCGGAGCATCTGATCTGATACACCGATCTAGAAATCCAATTTCTTTGTATTTAAGCATCAAATTATTCAGATGTTTACATAAACCGATGCCCTTGCATTTCTTCTTCTTCTGGTTGGATACTGATACTCACATCAACTCCGTCGTGAACCGCCAGATCCATTGTTGGATTGTATCCGACAGTGTCCATCGCATTCAAAAACCTCGAGAGTTCTTCCCCTTATACATGATGCCTTTGGCAAATTGTATCCTCTCCTTACATTCGAGTTTTTGTTATTTACTCATGAAGACTGCGGTGTAGATTCCTAAGATGTCCCGATGGGTTGAACCTATGCTTTTTCTAATCCGTGTGAACTCGAAAGTTATGCAAGTCATACTCTTCTGGTGCTTCACCAGATAAATTTTTAACACTACAGCTTCATCAAAAGCGAGAAGTGAATGAAAGGTTATGCATTGAAGAAGTGGGAGTCGACCTTGAACTTTGTGTTCATGCCCATGGACCCGATGTGGAACTTATCATGGAAGCTTCTTATGATAATAATAATCCCCTTGTTATAAGTTCATCTGGTATCTATGTTTGGTCCTTTGCAACCGTGGTTCTGACCATGATTGTTCCCTTTGATTCCATTTCTCAGACTAGTTAAAGTACTTGTCTTCTGCAGATGAATACACATGTCCAAACTCTATTATGCCCTATCTTCGAGTATTACCCTCTAGTATCTCGAGGATATCATGCATTGCACTACATCTAATGAACTTTTGATGAAGTACTACCTTACCCTGTCATAGTCACTTCATGGGTTCTGGGTTGTCTTCAACCGAGACCACCGAACAATGAATCGGTTCCGCTCAGTGATTCAACACTCCTAGTACTTGGTTGCTGGGGAGTTGGATACTCCATCACATCATTCCTAGCCTGATCGGCTATATTTTTATCGTGTCAACTTTTAACTATGCTACCTGGTCCTTATGCCCGGAGCAACTTTCGACGATGAGCGAAGCTTACGTCGATCTTCCTCATTTTATCATTCCACCTTGGACAACAAGCATGAATCCAAGCTTGTGTCGTATATGTGGTTCCAATAGCCTTCGCTTCATCATTCCTTTTGCTTGATGTCGTTGCTGCTCGATGGCATCCTCATGAAATCTCTCGACAAATGTGCCGATCATCATCAACATTCTGAGCTATTCCAGGATATCAATCGAATTCATGATGATAAGTACCATCCTCGTCCCTTGGTAATTTGAGTTACCATCGACAACATCATTGCTTCCTTACAACACAGACGTGTTCACATAATTTTGGAAATACATCCTTTTTGACATGTTGATGGATTGCTGCTGCACCCATAGGCCACATCCTCTTCTTTTCCTTGCTGAAATTATATAACTTATTTTATAAGTTGTCTCCAGTGAATCCTTTATGTAACCAAAGTTTGACCATTACCTGATGACCATGTCAATGCTATCCCGAAGCATGTCTGTGGTACCCCGTTCATCAACAAGAACATTGGGAGCGCAGTGCTAAATGTTTCTTGATCAATTATCGAAACATTGTTGTATGGGTAACGTCATAAATTTCCTCTCCCCTTACCTAATGGTTATACTTACTATCCTGTCATGTATACCATACTCTTCTTGTCCTTGGGAAAAGATATACACCTGATATTTGGGTTTAAACACATTTCCCTTTCCAATGTTCTGGTTAATCTAATGATCACCTTTTCCTTTCCACTATTTTGTTTAACCTTTCTTATGAATTATGAGATCTAAGCAGTAATAGCTCCCTGCTTATGTAAACACCTTGGTGTACAAATTGGCAGTAAAACCCTGTTACTATTGTTGATGACATTCCGGTAACCATCGATGGACGCGAACCTTGCCGATTGGTCCGCCTCGTTCAACGAGCAGGAATATGGTTCTCTTCGTCCCTCGCCCTTGGTACCAACGTGGTTGCCAACATAACTGACAGACTATCCTCCGACATAGCTTGCTACCATAACCGTGTAAAATGTCACTGCTCTTTCTACTTTTAACCCACATGGTGGGCCCATAACCCACAGTTCCACAGGATCGAAGCCTGACTCTCCTGTACAACCTTGATGCTGAAGTGTCTTATGCTCTTGGCTTTGTGTGTTATCACGAGCCACCTTCCAAGAGATGATCTATTCCCGATGCTCTGAACCCCTTTCTCTCACTCTGTTTAGGTATCAATCGTTTGTCCATTCAGTTGAAACTTCCTAATGTACCTTCATACTTTGCTCTCGATGTTTTATTAAGTTTCAACTCGAGAGATACCTCTGCCTCATTCCCTGAATTGTTCACCAAATAATTAACCCTATAAGGGTCGGTTCTCCCGGAGTTACTCTTTACTTCCCCACTTAAATCTCGGGACGAGATTTCTTGTAGTGAAGGAGATTTGTAACACCCCAAGAACCATGCTACAGTAATCTTCCCCTAAATGGTGGCCAGGTCATCATGATTAATATGCAAATTTCCATTGTCCAAAATCGAAGTCAAATTCATATTTAAATTGCAAGTGAAATTATTAATTCTTCAATCGGAGAAACTAAAATGTTCGAATAATTCTATAAATTCCCCTGATCATCTTCATGTTGAAACCAACTTCATTTGGCTCACAAATAAATTCCTAGGAAAATAATAACTGGTCCAGCAGCAAATAGAATAACCTTTTCAAAATAAACAAATATTTTAAACAATTTCTTTTGACCTCAAACTTTGTGGGCCTCTCCAAATTTTTGACTAATAATTATGTGCCAAATTTCATTGTCAGGAAAATTCAATTGCGTTTTGCTTTAAATATAAAATGGTGAGGAAATTATAAAAAAACAGAAAAATAAAATCAGTAAAAGGGCCTAACTAACTAATGTGCATCTGGGCCTTGGAGGCCATAGAGCACCAGCGGCCCACCTCAACTCCTCTCCCTCCTCACGCTACAGGATAGGGGAAGGGCGTGGCGGCCATCCCGCGGCTATGGTCGCCCCTCCAGCCACACGCCGGCCATCCGGCGGTGCCCCGCGAAGATAAGCACCCCAAGCGCCCCCTGGCAAACCCTAACCCACTTGCCCCTCTCCCCCTCGGTTCCTCCCCTTCCCCACAGCCCGCAACCGAGCTGCCGTGGCTATGGTCGTAGTCATCGTCGCGGCCACCAACTTCCCCGGCGCCTGAAAAGATGTCCGGAGCTGCGCCGTGGACGTCTCCTTCGACTAGTGTTACCGGTTCGAGCGGGGAAGCACTACATCGCCGGGATCGACGCTTCTTCCTCGCCTACGACCGCCACTGCCCCGCGCCCGATCTACCTCACCGGAGCTCCTCCGCCACGCCGGCCGCGTCCTCCGCTCCCCCCGTGAGCTACTCTCCCCATTCCCCCCTATTTTGCCCCTCGATTTGGTCGCCGTAGGTCGCCGTTCCACCGTCGTGGCCGCTTGCTCCCGTTGAGGCCGCCATGGCCTGAGCTCCGCGCTCACCCGCACGCGTATGACTGCCCGTGTCCAGTCCCGCACGCCCCGCGCCTGCCCTCGTGTGCCCAGCCGCGCCCGGCGCGCCCCTGCCCGTCCGCCCGTTGCCGCTCACGCACGCCCGTGCTGACTGCTGCTCGTGCTGCTCCTTTTGCTGCTCCCGCTCGCTACTCTTGATTCATTCTGCTGCTGCCGCTACTTGGCCGCAGCTGCGTCTGCTCCCTACTCCTTGTAACGCTGCTGCTTGCTGTTGCTAAATGCCTACTGCTGTTGCTGCTATATGTACTGCTCATGCCGCTGCTGTTGCTGGTTGCCATGGCCGTGAGTGTGTGTTCGTGTGTGTGCACGGCTGTGCCACGGCCGGCCCTTATTTAATTAGTCTAGGCTTAGTTAGAAGTACTACTAGTTTAGTGCTAAGTTAATCTAGTAGTAGATGACATGTAGACCCCATTAAATAAGTTAGATTTATTTATTTGTTTAGGTAAATAGTCTATGACATGTGGGCCACACCTGCCCTTTTGACTAGTCAAATTGACTTGGTCAATTCGGATTAAACTAAATATAAAAATTTCAGAATATGTTTAGAACTTAGAAAATTCATAGAAAATAAACCGTAACTCGGATGAAAATGTTTTCTACATGAAAGTTGCTCAGAAAAATCCAATGAGTCCGAATACGCGGTCCGTTCATCTGTCACATGCCTCTAGCATGCTGAACATTGAACATTCTCTCTCCGGTCATCTGTCTGACACAGGTCCGGAACCGGGAATACATTCCCGGTTGAATTCCCCCTTCACCTATATCGCGTAGCCATGCGTTAGGTCTCACCCGGCACATCATATTCCCATGTTACGCTTTGTGATGCTATGATTGCTTTATATTTGCTGTTTCTTCCCCCTCTTTTCTCCGGTAGACCCTGAGATCGATGATGCCCCTGTGATCGACTATGTCGACGACGACCCGTCCTTGCCGGAGCAACCAGGCAAGCCCCCCCCCTTTGATCATCCCGATATCTTCCATTCCATCTCTCATGCTTGCATTAGATTTTGCTATTATTATTGTTTGCTCCTATTCTGATGCATAGCCTGCTTTTGTATCTGCTGTTGTACCTTACCTGCTTATCCTAAACTGCTTAGTATAGGTTGGTTAGTGATCCATCAGTGACCCCCACCTTGTCCCTGTTGCCCTTGCTTCATCATTGAAGACCCGATCAACGGGATCGAAGACCAGGCCCCGGCACCTCACATCACTTTCCCCTTAGTTGCTCGACACTGCTGGGTTACTATCGAGTGCCGAGGGTGAGACCTCTACAACACTTCTGATGTTAACCCTGGAGTGTAGCTATTCAGTCGTGGTCATCGAGGGTGATTTCCTCTTTAACCACTTCCGATACGACTCTGTCGTGCAACCCCTCAAGTGTGAACCTCGAGGGTGGTCCCTCTTACGTTCACCTTGATGATTACATCGAGTAGAGCTCACCGGGGGTGATTCCTCGGGTTTTCCCCTTGATGTTTAGACACACAGATACTACGATTACTATGACTTTACACTAAACCATGTTACTAAAGACGGGTCGACCCTGAGGGGTACCCGCGCGATTGCGAGTGATGTGGAGTCGGGTTGACCTGGAAGGTGCCCGAGAGATAATTACGAGGCGTGGCCGGGCATTCTTAGCCCTTGCCGCAAGTCCTCGAGACGGGGCAACGGGGTCACATCTTTCGTGAGTCTCTGCTTGTTACCGCGTGTTCCTAATCCACTACGATTTGGATATTTGATCCGAGGGGCCTCTGGCCTGATAGCACTAACCATCACATGGGCATAGTATGGGCGTTCTGCGTCGTATGCATCAGCCGAATCTTAATAGACGTCAGTGACTGAGCGGCGCGCGCCGGGTTGGACTGGTAAGCACCTGCCTTTTTAGGGAGGTAGCTAGGTTTGCTCACCGGCCGCGTTCGCAACGTGCAGGAGTTCCCGGGGAGATGGCCCATGACCCCTGGGGGCATAGGTTTAGTTCGGCGTGCTGACCTCTCTATTAAGCCTAGGTCAGGTTGCGGCGTATTGTTTGGCCGAGGCCGGGCATGACCCAGGAAAGTGTGTCTGGCCGAAGTTAATCAAGCATGGTGGGTAAGTTGGTGCACCCCTGCAGGGAAGAAAACATCTATCGATAGCTTGTCCTACGGTAACGGACACTTGAAGTTGTATCCCGATCGATACAACTAGAACTGGATACTTGTGATGAGAATTGGATGGTGATGACAATTGGATTGTGATGACAATTGGATAGTATGGCTCTGGGATTGCTTTCTCGCAGGGAGTCGAGAAAGGATCTCTGGCCGAGGTTGATAACACTACTACTACTTTACTTTATGCTACTCTACTCCCTCCTGTTGCTGCAAGATGGTGGTTTCCAGAAGATGCTAGTCTTCGATAGGACTAGGCCTTCTCTCTATTCTGGCATTTCTGCAGCCCTGTCCACATATACAGCCTTCCTTTGATAATGTTGCATCTGTAGTGTAGATCCTTGCTTGCGAGTACTTTGGATGAGTACTCACGGTTGCTTTGCTCCCTCCTTTTCCCCTTTTCCATTCTTCTCGGATGACGCCACCAGGTGACGGAGTCCAGGAGCCAGATGCCACCTTTGACGACTGCTACTACCCCGAGGGCGCCTACTACCACGTGGCGGAGACCGTCGATGACCAGGAGTAGTTAGGAGGCTCCCAGGCAGGAGGCCTTGCGTTTTCGATCGTAGATGCTTTTGTGCTGGCCTTCTTAAGGCAAACTTGTTTAACTCATGTCTGTACTCAGATATTGTTGCTTCCGCTGACTCTTGTGTTTTCGAGCTTATGTATTCGAGCCCTTGAGGCCCCTGGCTTGTAATATAACGCTTGTATTATTTTAATTTGTGTCTAGAGTTGTGTTGTGATATCTTCCCGTGAGTCCTTGATCTTGATCGTACACATTTACGTGTATGATTAGTGTACGATTGAATCGAGGGCGTCACACTATCACACCATGTTCTTACATGAAACTACTCTTCTTGTGTATCCTACATCAGTCACTTATGATGGGACACTGATACGTCTCCAACGTATCTATAATTTTTGATTGTTCTATGCTATTATATTACCCCTTTTGGATGTTTATGGGCTTTATTTTACACATTTATATCATTTTTTGGACTAACCTATTAACCGGAGGCCTAGCCTATATTGCTGTTTTATTGCCTGTTTCAGTATTTCGAAGAAAAGGAATATCAAACGGAGTCCACACGGAATGGAACCTTCGGCAGCGTGATTTTTTGTAAGAATATGATCCTGGAGACTTGGAGTTCACGTCAGAAGATCCTCGAGGAGGCCAGGAGATGAGGGGGCGCGCCCCCTGTCTCGTGGGCCCCTCGAGCACCTCCCGACTGACTTCTTTCGCCTATATAGTCCCACTTACCCTAAAAACATCCACGAAGAAGATAGATCGGGAGTTCCACCACCGTAAGCCTCTGTAGCCACCAAAAACCTCTCGGGAGCCCGTTCCAGCACCCTGCCGGAGGGGGAATCCATCACCGGTGGCCATCTTCATCATCCCGGCGCTCTCCATGACGAGGAGGGAGTAGTTCACCCTCGGGGCTGAGGGTATGTACTAGTAGCTATGTGTTTGATCTCTCTCTCTCTCTCGTGTTCTCTCTATGGCACGATCTTGATATATCGCGAGCTTTGCTATTATAGTTGGATCTTATGATGTTTCTCCCCCTCTACTCTCTTGTGATGAATTGAGTTTCCCTCTTGAAGTTATCTTATTGGATTGAGTCTTTATTTGAGAAACTTGATGTATGTCTTGCCGTGTTTATCTGTGGTGACAATGGGATATCACGTGCCACTTGATGTATGGTTTGGTGACCAACTTGCGGGTTCCGCCCATGAACCTATGCATAGGGATTGGCACACGTTTTCTTGACTCTCCGGTAGGAACTTTGGGGCACTCTTTGAAGTACTTTGTGTTGGTTGGATGGATCTGAGATTGTGTGATGCATATCGTATAATCATGCCCACGGATACTTGCGGTGACAATGGAGTATCTAGATGACATTAGGGTTTTGGCCGATTTGTGTCTTAAGGTGTTATTCTAGTACGAACTCTTGAATAGATTGATCCGAAAGAATAACTTTGAGGTGGTTTCGTACCTTATCATAATCTCTACGTTTGTTCTCCTCTATTAGTGGCTTTGGAGTGACTCTTTGTTGCATGTTGAGGGATTGTTATATGATCTATCTATGTTATTATTGTTGAGAGAACTTGCACTAGTGAAAGTATGAACCCTATGCCTTGTTTCCTATCATTGCAATACCGTTTACGCTCACTTTTATCATTAGTTACCTTGCTGTTTTTATATATTCAGATTACAAAAACCTTTATCTACCTTCCATATTGCACTTGTATCACCATCTCTTCGCCGAACTAGTGCACCTATACAATTTACCATTGTATTGGGTGTGTTGGGGACACAAGAGACTCTTTGTTATTTGGTTGCAGGGTTGCTTGAGAGAAACCATCTTCATCCTACGCCTCCCACGGGTTGATAAACCTTAGGTCATCCACTTGAGGGAAATTTGCTACTCTCCTACAAACTTGTGCACTTGCAGGCCCAACAACGTCTACAAAAGAAGGTTGTGTAGTAGACATCAGGCTCTTTTCTGGCGCCGTTGCCGGGGAGGCTAGGTAAGCGGTACTCACACCCCGTCAACTAAGCTCTTTTCTGGCGCCGTTGCCGGGGAGGTGAGTGCTTGAAGGTATATCTTTAGATCTTGCAATCAAATCTTTTTGTTTCTTGTTTTATCACTAGTGTAGTTTATAAAAGAAAACTACCAAAAAATGGAGTTAAGTTTGTCTCATACGCTTCGTCTTTTTAATATCTTTCGTGATTTTGATGGAAAGGAAAATTGTGCTCAAGTGCTAGAAGAGGAATTCATTAAAATGCTTGGTACTAAATCTTTGAATGATGAGCATGATTGCAATGTTGTTAGTATGAACTCCTTGAATATCCATAGTACTAATAACGATTGCTCTAGTCATGATGAAAATATCTCTTATAAGCATGTCAACTTTTGTGGAGTGCATGTTTGCATGAACACACCAAACAGAGAAGATATATATTGCAAGATGCATAAGCATTTAGAAACTAAATGGTTGCAAGAAAGGCTAAATGTGAGTGCTGAAAATTTAAATTTCCTTTGCCGTACTTGTGAACTTTGCAATGAACGTGGTCATTTACATCTCCGATGCAAATTGTTTCATGATCGAATCATTTCCAAAAATTGTGATGATTTGATCTCCCTTGCACATTATAATGAACTTAGTTTGCTTTTGGGTTATGAAGAGTTGAAACGTTTAACTAAGCATATTCCAGAATTTAATCTTGAGCATTTCCTTGATATTGATCTAGAAAAGATTTTTATGTTTTATGCGGTGAATTGCATTGAAAATCCTTATATTTCCAATTACCTAAAGAAAAGGAAGCAAATAGAAGATGAAGAGAATACTAATGAAAGGGAAGAGACTTCCCAATCTCCTCCTATTATTTCTTATGATGAATCAGGTAACGAGGAGGAGCTTTCTATTCAACCAATCTCGTCAATAAGGAGCTCAAAGAGGAAGGTTGAAACCACACATAATGTGAAAAAGAAAAGGAAAATAAGGGGCAACAAAGGTAAAAAGGTATCCCTCCCAAATGATGTTGCTCCTACTACTCATTGTGATGATGATAATTGCTATACTATTTGTGCTATCTATACTATTAATGATGAGAGTGATTATGCTTATGATATGAAAAGGCCCAAGCTTGGGGAAGCTATGTTTGATGAGGATGACATATTTGAGAATATATTTGCTGAAATTAATGTTTGTCCCAAGCTTGGGGATGCTCTGTTTAATGAAGATGATATTTTTAGCATCCCAAGTTTTAATATGCAAAGTTGTTATGATGATAGCTTGCCTCCTACCTAT
The DNA here is from genome assembly GCF_018294505.1 of Triticum aestivum. NCBI lineage: Eukaryota > Viridiplantae > Streptophyta > Magnoliopsida > Poales > Poaceae > Triticum > Triticum aestivum. The sequence goes on along the minus strand of NC_057801.1, from coordinate 250,120,380 downwards.
GATGATTATATTGATGAAAGTGGGTTTGGAAGAGTGTCAACTTTAGGAAGTAGTGATCCCACTATTTTGGAGGATGTTGAATTTTATTGTCATGAATACGAAAGTGGATTTGGAAGAGTGTCAACTTTATTTAGTGATTCCACTATCTTGGGAGAGGTTTCAATCGATTATGATGAGAACGAAGTTGCTACTTATGATGATTATTGTGATGAAACTTATGCTATAAAAAGTAGTGATGATTATATTTACAAATCTTGTCATGATTATGATTACCCTTTTTCTGAACATTACTCTTTTAATGTGGAAACAATTTTTAGTGTTCAAGTCTCTTATGATACTCCCACTATTCCGAATGAGAAGAATTTTGCTTATGTGGAGAGTAGTAAATTTTCTATGCTTGTAGATCATGAAAGGAATGATTTAGGTGCTGGTTATATTTTTTAATTCATTCATGATGTTAATGAAAATTATTATGAGGGAGGAACATATGCTTGTAGGAATTGCAATAATGTCAAGTTTCCTCTCTATGTGTTGAAAATCTTGAAGCTATGCTTGTTTTGCCTTCCTATGCTAGTTGATTATTGTTCCCATAAGTTGTTTGCTCACAAAATCCCTATGCATAGGGAGTGGGTTAGACTTAAATGTCCTAGTCATATGCTTCATGATGCTCCCGTTATGTTTCAGTTCTTATCTTTTACGTGAGCATCATTGTCATTATCATGCCTAGCTAGAAATGCATTAAAGAAAAACGCTTGTTGGGAGACAACCCAATATTTATCCTTACTATTTTTGTGTGTCCACATGATTATGGTACTGTAGTAATCATGTTTTATAGCTTTTGTTTCAATAAAGTGCCAAGTAAGACCTTTAGGATAGCTTACAGTGATAGTTGTGTTGATCCTGGTGAAAATCAGAAACTTTTGCACCCAGTATATTAGTTTTGTTAATTCACATAAACGTGCTTCTGATCTGATTCTTCTTGCTCTGGATTGGTACACGAATTGCTTAGGACTTCCTAATTTTGTAGGATTTTTGGAGTTCCAGAAGTATACGTTTGATACAGATTACTACAGACTATTCTGTTTTTGACAGATTCTGCCTTTCGTGTGTTGTTTGCTTATTTTGATGCATCTATGGCTAGTATTAAGTGGTGTGAACCATAGAGAACTTGGAATAGAGTAGGTTTAACACCAGAATAAATAAATAATGAGTTCATTACAGTACCTTATGTGGTGGTTTTGTTTTCTTATACTAACGGAGCTTACGAGTTTTCTGTTGAGTTTTGTGTTGTGGAGTTTTCAAGTTTTGGGTAAAGATTTGATGGACTATGGAATAAGGAGTGGCAAGATCCTAAGCTTGGGGATGCCCAAGGCACCCTAAGATAATATTAAAGGACAACCAAGAGCCTAAGCTTGGGGATGCCCCGGATGGCATTCCCTCTTTCGTCTTCGTTCATCGGTAACTTTACTTGGAGCTATATGTTTATTCGCCACATGATATGTGTTTTGCTTGGAGCGTCATTTTCTTTTGTTAGTATTTTCTTGCTGTTATTTAGAATAGTGTTTTGCATCTTTAGTTTCAATAAAAATGTCAAGGATAGCCTTTGCCATGCCTATTCTGCTAGTATACATGTTGCTGTTTGAAAACAGAAAGTTTACCGCTGTTGCAAAAATTCCCTAGAAAAGTCAGAGAATAGTATAATGTTGAAACCTTTTGAATAATTAGATCTGATAAATTTATTACAGTGGGAATTTTATTTCATAATTTTTGGAGTTAGTGAAGTATGATGAATCTTGCATTCTTTACAGATTGTACTCTTTTGGCAGATTGCTGTTATGTTTGCATTGTTTGCATATGGTTGCTTGTTTAATGATTCTATTTGAGGATAGAGTATTAATTATGCAGAGGCATTTAGTATGCAATGTTGAATAATAATTTTAGTGATTTTTTACAGTAGAAAATGATAAGGTTTTGCATTGGTTTATACTAACCTATCTCACGAGTTCTTGTTGAGTTTGGTGTGGATGAAGCTTTTGATAAAAAGAGAAACCATGATATGAGAGGAATTAAGGAGACACAAAAGTTCAAGCTTGGGGATTCCCAAGGCACCCCAAGATAATATTCCAATAAGTCTCAAGCATCTAAGCTTGGGGATGCCCCGGTAGGCATCCCACCTTTCTTCTTCAACAACTATCGGTTAGTATCGGTTGAGCCTAAGTTTTTGCTTCTTCACATGAGTTGTGCTATCCTTGCAATGTCATTTCATTTTGCTTTGCTTGCTGTTTTAATAGAATACCAAGATATGAATTTCTTTAATGAGAGAGAGTCTTCACATAGTTACATAATTATTTAGCTACTCATTGATCTTCACTTATATCTTTCGGAGTAGTTTGTCGTTTGCTCTAGTGCTTCACTTATATCTTTTAGAGCACGGCGGTGGTTATATTTTGTAGAAACTGCTAGTCTCTCATGCTTCACTTATATCTTTTTGAGAGTCTTTTATAACAGCATGGTATTTGCTTTGGTTACAAATTTGGTCCTAGAATGATGAGCATCCAAGTTGGGTATAATAAAAACTATCATAGAAAAGAATTGGATGCTATGATCAATTTGATGCTTGATAATTGTTTTGAGATATGGAAGTAATGATACTAAAGTCATGCTAGTTGAGGTGATTATGAAAAATACTTGTGTTAAGGGTTGTGATTCCCGTAGCATGCACGTATGGTGAACCGCTTTGTGATGAAGTTGGAGCACAATTTTATTTATTGATTGTCTTCCTTATGAGTGGCGGTCGGGGACGAGCGATGGTATTTTCCTACCAATCTATCCCCCTAGGAGCATGCGCGTAGTACTTTGATTTTTGATGACTTCTAGATTTTTGCAACAAGTACATGAGTTCTTTTGACTAATGTTGAGTCCATGGATTATACGCACCTCACCCTTCCACCATTGCTAGCCTCTCTTGTGCCGTGCAACTTTCACCGGTACCATACACCCACCATATACCTTCCTCAAAACCGCCACCATACCTACCTATTATGGCATTTCCATAGCTATTCCGAGATATATTGCCATGCAACTTTCCACCGTTCCGTTCATATGACACGCATTACTTTTGTCATATTACTTTTTGCATGATCATGTAGTTGACATCGTATTTGTGGCAAGGCCACTTTCATAATTTTCATACATGTCGCTCTTGATTCATTACATATCCCGGTACACCGCCAGAGGCATTCATATAGAGTCATATCTTGTTCTAGCCTTGAGTTGTAAATCCATAAAAGTGTGATGATCTTCATTGTTAGAGCATTGTCCTAGTGAGGAAAGGATGATGGAGACTATGATTCCCCCACAAGTCGGGATGAAACTTCGGACTTCACAAAAAAAATAAGAAAAAAAAGAAAGGACAAAAAGAAAAAAAGAAAGGCCAAAGAAAAAAAGAAAAGAAAAAAGAAAAAAAATAAAATGAGAGAAAAAGAGAGAAGGGACAATGCTACTCTCTCTTTTTCCACACTTGTGCTTCAAAGTAGCACCATGATCTTCATGATAGAGAGTCTCCTATGTTGTCACTTTCATATACTAGTGGGAATTTTCCATTATAGAACTTGACTTGTATATTCCAATAATGGGCTTCCTCAAAGTGCCCTAGGTCTTCGTGAGTAAGCAAGTTGGATGCACACCCACTTAGTTTCTTTTGTTGAGCTTTCATATATTTATAGCTCTAGTGCCTCCGTTGCATGACAATCCCTACTCACTCACATTGATATCTATTAATGGGCATCTCCATAGCCCGTTGATATGTCTAGTTGATGTGAGACTATCTTCTCCTTTTTTGTCTTCTCCACAACCACCATTCTATTCCACATATAGTGCTATGTCCATGGCTCATGCTCATGTATTGCATGAAAGTTGAAAGATTTTGAGATTATTAAAGTATGAAACAATTTCTTGGCTTGTCATCGGGGTTGTGCATGATTAAATACTTTGTGTGATGAAGATAGAGCAACAACCAGACTATATGATTTTGCAGGGATAACTTTCTTTGGCCATGTTATTTTGAGAAGACATGATTACTTTGATTAGTATGCTTGAAGTATCACCATTTTCATGTTAATATGAACTTTTATTTTGTATCATTTGGATCTGAACATTCATGCCACAATAAAGAAAATTACATTGAGAATTATGCTGGGTAGCATTCCACATCAAATATTCTCTTTTTATCATTTACCTACTCGAGGACGAGCAGGAATTAAGCTTGGGGATGCTTGATACGTCTCCAACGTATCTATAATTTTTGATTGTTCCATGCTATTATATTACCCCTTTTGGACGTTTATGGGCTTTATTTTACACATTTATATCATTTTTGGGACTAACCTATTAACCAGAGGCCCAGCCCATATTGATGTTTTATTGCCTGTTTCAGTATTTCGAAGAAAAGGAATATCAAACGGAGTCCAAACGGAATGAAACCTTCGGCAGCGTGATTTTTGGAAGAATATGATCCTGGAGAATTGGAGTTCACGTCAGAAGATCCTCGAGGAGGCCAGGAGATAGGGGGCGCGCCCGCCCCCTGTCTCGTGGGCCCCTCGAGCACCTCCCGACTGACTTGTTTCGCCTATATAGTCCCACGTACCCTAAAAACATCCACGAAGAAGATAGATCTGGAGTTCCGCCGCCGCAAGCCTCTGTAGACACGAAAAACCTCTCGAGAGCCCGTTCCCGCACGCTGCCGGATGGGGAATCCATCACCGGTGGCCATCTTCATCATCCCGGCGCTCTCCATGACGAGGAGGGAGTAGTTCACCCTCGGGGCTGAGGGTATGTACCAGTAGCTATGTGTCTGACCTCTCTCTCTCTCGTGTTCTCTCTATGCACGATCTTGATGTATCGCGAGCTTTGCTATTATAGTTGGATCTTATGATGTTTCTCCCCCTCTACTCTCTTGTGATGAATTGAGTTTCCCTCTTGAAGTTATCTTATTGGATTGAGTCTTTATTTGAGAACAATTGATGTATGTCTTGCCGTGTTTATCTGTGGTGAGAATGGGATATCACGTGCCACTTGATGTATGTTTTGGTGACCAACTTGCGGGTTCCGCCCATGAACCTATGCATAGGGGTTGGCACACGTTTTCTTGACTCACCGGTAGAAACTTTGGGGCACTCTTTGAAGTACTTTGTGTTGGTTGGATGAATCTAAGATTGTGTGATGCATATCGTATAATCAGACACCTTTAAGTTGGTAGTGTGATATTGGTTTGCGTCTTGAATATGATTTCTAGCATGTATTGCTTCTAGTTTGATGAACGCCACCTATGACGAGACAGTTTTAACTTGGCAGAGTGATATTGTTTGGGGCTTCCATATGGTGTCTAGTTTGTAGTGCTTCTAATTTGTTGAAGTGCCTTCTGCTTAGTTACCACATCATAGGTGTGAATATGTCAAGCCGTCCATTTTCTCGTACATATTCCATCCTCGTATCATGACTTTGCCTTTCATCAGAGTAGTGTTCGTCAGTATCATGCATGAATGAGTTCTGAAGAGCGAATTATATTCCTTTTTCTTGTCGGTATGACCTCACAATGAAAAATTAATAAAGCTGAAGGAAATTGGCAAGGCATTGGATGATGGTGGTCCTTCCGAGCAACTGAAACGGAGGTTCTCTACAGATTCTACTCTGCCATCCTCCCAACAAGATTCGCAAGACAACGCAAGGCTAGACAGTCAACATAGCTGTGTAGATGATGATCACTTGTCCCCTACTCCACCATCACAGGTGCTTGCTCTAACTTGGCACTATTATATGTGGTTGCATGTTGCGTATGATGTCTAGCTTGTATTGCTTCAAACTTTGTTGAATTGCATCTGCTTACTTTACACATAATGCCTGTGAATATGACATGTGTTCCTGTTTCTACACCAGACTACTGTTCTTGCATATCCCGCATCAGTCACTTATGATAAGGCACCTTTAAGTCGCCACTGTGATATTGGTTGTGTCTTGCATATGATTTCTATCATGTACTGCTTCTAATTTGTTGAAACGCCATACAGTTTGAACTTGGCAGAGTGATATTGGTTGCATCTTTGATATGGTGTCTAGCTTGCAGTGCTTCTAATTTGTTGAAATACCTTCTGCTTAGTTACCACATCATAGGTGTGAATATGTAACGCCATCCTGTTTTCATACATATTCCATCCTTGCATCATGTGTTTGCCTTTCATCCGAGTAGTGTTCGTCAGTATCATGCATGAATGAGTTCTGAAGAGCGAATTTTATTCCTTTTTCTTATCGATTTGACTTCACAATGCAAAATCATTACAGCTGAACGAAATTAGTCTGGCAGTGGATGATGGTGGTCCTTCGGAGCAAGTCAAACATGGGGTCTCTACAGATTCTGCTCCGCCATCCTCCCAACAAGATTCGCAAGACAACACAAGGCTAGACAGTCAATGTAGCTGTGTAGATGATGAGCACATCTCCCCTACTCCACCATCACAGGTGCTTGCTCTAACTTGGCACTATTATATGGTGTTGCATGTTGTGTATGATGTCTAGCTTGTATTGCTTCTAACTTGAGTTGCATCTGCTTACTTTACACATAATGCCTTTGAATATGACACGTGTTCCTGTTTCTAGAACATACGTGTACATGATGAGCACATCTCCCCTACTCCACCATCACAGGTGCTTGCTCTTACTTGGAACTGTTATATGTGGTTGCATTTTCCGTGTGATGTCTAGTTTGTATTGCTTCTGATTATGTTGAATTGCATTTGCGTAGCTTACAACTTATACCTGCAACGATCACTTACCCATAAGACACATTTAACTTGGGACTGTGATGTAGGTTGCATCTTGCATTGTCTTCTAGCTTGTACTGCTTCTAATTTCTTGAAATGGCACTTACAACGAGACACTTTTTACCTGATAGAGTGATATTGGTTGCATGTTCACATGGTGCCTAGCTTTCATTTCTTCTAATTTTGTTGAAATGCCTTCCGCTTACTGTTTTTTCATACATATTCCATCCTCCTATCGTACGTGTGAATATGAAATGCTGTCTTTTTTTGTATATATTCCATCCTCCTATCCCGCGCTTGCCTTACATCAAAGTAGTGTTCGTCTGTATCATGCATCAACCAGTTATGCAGAGCTAATTTTATTCATCTTCTTGTGGTTTTGACTTCATAAGGCAATATCAGAAAATAGGATGGAAAAGAGTAATTTAGGGGATCTTGGTGGTCCTCCGCACCGACGCAAACAGATACTCTCTAGATTTGCCACTGCTACTGCTAATGAAGTTGAAGTCCCAAGTCTACATGATGAGTTCATCTCCCGTACTCCACCATCGCAGGTGCTTGCTCTAAGTTGACAGTGTGATAATTGGTTTCATGTTGCATATGTTGTCTAGCCTGTATTTCTTCTATTTTGATTAAATTGCACATGCTGAGTTTATACATTATACATGTGCATATGACATGGCTTTCTATGTCTAGAATACACTGCATCTATCTATCATACCATGTTCTTACATCAAAGTACTGTTGTTGTGTATCCCGCATCAGTCACTCATGATTGGACGCTTTTAACATGGCAGTTTGATAGTGGTTGCATCTTGCATTGATTTCTACGTTGTACTGCTTCTAATTTTTTGAATTGCCACTTATGACAAGACACTTTTAACTTGGCAGAGTAATATTGGTTGCATCTTTCATATGGTGTCTAGCTTGCATTACTTCTATTTTCTTGAAAATCCTTCTGCTTAGTTTGCACATCGTAGCTGTGAATATGTCATGCCGTCATGTTTTTCTTACATATTCCATCCTCATACGGTTGTCTTACATCAAAGTATTGCTTGTCTGTATCATGCATCACTGAGTTCTGAAGAGTGATTTTATTCTTTTGTGTTGTGGGTACGGCTTGACATGGCAAAGTCAAAAAAGAGCAAGGAAAATAATATAGTAGGGAGTGATGTTACTCGTCGGGTGAAAGGGAAAAGGATCTTCCGTCGAGATTCTGCTGGTACTTATAGTGCAGTAGAAGGTCCAAGTCCACCGGCTAAATCTACAAACACAGTATCACCTGCTCCACCAGCTCCAGCATCCGCTTCAACTGTACCAGCATCTCAACGAGTTACTTGCTCGTTTGCTCCGGAACTGGCCAGTTCCCAAGCTGCCTTCACACCTAACACTACTTTCGAAGCACTGCTGACACAACAGGACTTGGCAAGATCAGATGAACCTCATGAGTATGAACACCAAGACGGTACCTGACCGAGTCAAGTTGCAGTTGCATGCTCCTTTATATGTACTCTCACAGTTTGATGTACACTAACACTTTCCATATTCGTTGTTGAACTAGCACCACGGCGCAAGCGGAAAAAGACATCAGGGATAATGCTTGACAGATTAACAAATCTAAAGGAGGAAGAATGGAGATCCATTTTGAGGCACGTTTAAAAAGGCCACGTTGTAACGCCCCGGATCCGATGTGCCAGGTGTATTCCAGTTATTCGCCTTTGTTGCCATGTCTTTGCTTGCGTGTTGCATTTTGCCATGTCATCATATGCATTTCATCTGCATGTTTTTCAAAACTTGCATCCGTTCGGGTTTCCCCGGTTCTCTCCGTTGTCCGTTCTGAGCACAGACACACTCGCACGCACCCGCCGCACCTCTCAGACCTTGTTTCGTGAGCGGGAGAAAAATATTCTCGGAATGGGATGAAAGTTGGCGTGCGGTCTTATTATAGTGTAGGTAGGCCGCCTGTCAAGTTTCGTCGCATTCGGAGCTCGTTTGATAGCCCAGCCGTTAAACATATAGCGGCATTTTCGCCGGTTAGACGCCGGACGTTTTTGGTCTCCGGAAACCCGTGCCGGGCTGCTATCTCTTCTCTCCTTAAAGCCTAGCCCATCTACACAGCAACACTCAGCCCACCTAGTCCCCCCCTCCGCCCGGAGCCGTCTGATCGTGATCCAATGCCCGAAAATGCTCCAAAAACCACCAACCCTAGCCCCCTTTTGCTATATATAGACCCCTTCCTTCCATTTTTGGGCAGCCTAGCCCCTCCCCAACCTCCAGCCGCCTCCCTCCTCACATTCCGTGCCAGCCGAACCCACCCCCGCCACTTGTCGCGCCCTCATCGGCCAGCGCCGTTGCAACCGTCGCCCTCCTCCAATCGCAGGCCGCGACTTGTCCCCGGCGCACCAGCCACCGCGCGGGCCCTCCAGGCCCAGATCCGGCCCGCCCGGTCCGTCCGCGCCACCGCCGCGCTCCTGTGCCGCGCCCGCCTCCCGCTCCCTGCCCGAGCGCCCCGCGCCCCGAGCTCCCGTCCCCGCCTTCTCCTTGTCGCCGCCTTTCGCGACCTCGCGGAGCGCTGCCGCTCGCCGGCGACCGCCTCGCCGGACCCAGGTCGCTGCCTCCCCATCACTCTTCTCCTTCTCTCCCTCTCCTCCTCCCTCTAATCCCTTTCTGCCCCAGGGATCCGCCGCCGCCGCCTTGGATGACCGCCGCCGGCCATGGCGCTCGCCGTCGGCGCCGTCTTCACCGGATCCGGCCGGGAGCCGCCCGATCCGGGCCCCTGCGACCCGTCCCCGACCTCGTGAACCTCGCCGTCACCTCGAGCCGTTGCCGGAGTTAAGCCTCGCATCCACCATGTCCTCGTCCCGCTCGGGAGCGGGGACGAGCGCTCGATCGTGGATCGCCTCTCCCTCGCGCCCCGCTGGACCTCTCCCCAGCCGCCGGCCCAGCCCAGCTTCCCCCTTCGGCCTGCCTCACCTCCTCTCCACATGGGCCGAGCCGATTGGTGAGCAACCCCCCTAAAACCCGCCCGTGCGCTTCTCAACTATTTGACGCCCGCTCTATTTTTTCCCTGAGATTTCACTAAGTCCCTGGATCTGTGTCATCATATGCCCATGTTCATCATGTCATAACTTTTTGCATACTGCTCCGTTTTGTGCGTGTAAAATATCAAAATGTTGACTGTGAGATTCTCTTTGTTTTGTTCCATTTGCCATGTTTGTTTGAGTTCATCTTGATGCCTTAAGCATCGTTGCAAGAGTGCTATATGATGTTAACTGCTATCTCTTAACAGAACTTGGTGATTTGTCTTTTTCATTGCATTTTGTGTGTGCATCTTATGAGCTTGATGTCTACATGAGTTTTGAGTTACATCATGCCATATTTACAGTGGTGCAATCCATGTATCTTTGTGAGTCCTGTAGTGAGTGCATCAAGCTTGTGAAGTGGATTACTTGTTGTTACTGTTTTGCTAGGCTGAATCTGTTATATCATGATGCTATGTAAACCTGCTGCTACAAGTCATTCTATGCATAATCTGGAGATGTTCACTAAGGATGTTTTGTTACACATGTCAAGCTCTATCCATACATGCCCCTGGGTGCATCTATAGCCTTCTGTAGCTTGTTGTAAGCTTGCTCTCAAATTGATAAATAATGTTGATGTCAGCATGTTAACATTAAGTTTAGTTTTGCCATGTGTTTTGCTAGTGATCCATGCACCCCATGACTATTCTATTGCCATGTTTAGCTCCATAAACGTGTCTTCTTACTGTTGGTTACCTTGTTATGCCATTTATTGCTCTCTAGTGAGTTGTACAAGCTCACCAACATGCCTACTTATCGTTATTTCTGCCATGTCCAGTGATTTTCTGCCAAGTCTGTGAACTGTTATTATGTGCAATCTGGCCATGTCCTTTTGAGCATGTTCTAGTGATTTTTGGAGATAGCTCAGCGTTCATGTCTTGTCATGCCTTACCTGTACATCATGTCCATGCCTTTTTTTCATGTTGAGGTGCTGTAGCATATTGTTTTGACGCTTGCTAGATGCCTAGTTGCTGTTTTGGACAGTCTGTCCTTTAAACTTGTTTTATGTGTATGTGTTGAACCGTTGCTCCGTTTTGAGCATGCTCTATATGAAACTTGCTTAGAATTCCATGTAGTTTCATATTATCATGTTGCATCCTTCTTTTGAGGTGTTTTATTGATGTTTGGATGCATTTTGCATCAATGCCATGTTTAACTTGTTTTGCTCATATCTTCTAGGCCGTAGCTCCGAATTAAACGAACTTTGTATGTAACTTGACTAGAATTTCATGTAGATCATCTTGGTGTATCTTAACTTGATATTTAACAACTTCAACTTAATGTTTGTTCAGATCTGTACCAATTCTAAATTTACATATGGGGTGTTTCTGGTTTTTGTCATATGTTGTTACCGGCCTCATTTAAACTTGCTTTGATGTGTTGCTCTTGTTTGCATCATCTCTTGCCATGAGTAGCGTCATGTAGCATTGTCATGCATCATGCTTGGTTGTGCATCATGTCATGATTATGTGTTGTGTGTTTACCTTGTTGTTTGCTTCTTTCCGGTTGTGCTCCTTCTCGTTAGTTCCTGTTTCGTTGCGATCGTGAGGATTCGTTCATCTACGCTTGGTTCGTCTTCGTGGCTTCATCTTCTTCATGGACTCGTTCTTCTTCCTTGCAAGATTTCAGGCAAGATGACCGCCACCTTGGATCTCACTACTATCATTGCTATGCTAGTTGCTTCGTTCTATCGCTATGCTGCGCTACCTATCACTTGTTCATCAAGCCTCCCAAATCGCCATGTCAGCCTCTAACATTTTCACCCTTCCTAGCAAACCGTTGCTTGGCTATGTTACCACTTTGCTCAGCCCCTCTTATAGCATTATTAGTTGTAGGTGAAGTTGAAGATTGCTCCATGATGGACAGGATTATGTTGGGATATCACAATATCTCTTATTTAATTAATGCATCTATATACTTGGTAAAGGGTGGAAGGATCGGCCTTATGCCTGGTGTTTTGTTCCACTCTTGCCACCCTAGTTTCTGTCATACCGGTGTTATGTTTCTTGATTTTGCGTTCCTTACGCGGTCAGGTGATTTATGGGACCCCCTTGACAGTTCGCTTTGAATAAAACTCCTCCAGCAAGGCCCAACCTTGATTTTACCATTTGCCTACCTAAGCCTTTTTCCCTTGGGTTTCTGGAGCCCGAGGGTCATCTTTATTTAACACCCCCCGGGCGAGTGCTCCTTCGAGTGTTGGTCCGAACCGAGCAGCCTGCGGGGCCACCTCGGGGAAACTTGAGGTCTGGTTTTACTCGTAGCTTGACTTATCCGGTGTGCCCTCAGAACGAGGTATGTGCGACTCCTATCGGGATTTGTCGGCACATCGGGCGGCTTTGCTGGTCTTGTTTTACCATTGTCGAATTGTCTTGTAACCGGGATTCCGAGACTGATCGGGTCTTCCTGGGAGAAGGAATATCCTTCATTGACCGTGAGAGCTTGTGATGGGCTAAGTTGGGACACCCCCGTAGGGTATAAACTTTCGAGAGCCGTGCCCGCGGTTATGTGGCAGATGGGAATTTGTTAATATCCGGTTGTAGAGAACTTGACACCAGATTCAAATTAAAATGCATCAACCGCGTGTGTAGCCGTGATGGTCTCTTTTCGGCGGAGTCCGGGAAGTGAACACGGTTTTGGGTTATGTATGAACGTAAGTAGTTTCAGGTTCACTTCTTGATCATTGCTAGCTTCACGACCGTTCTGTTTGCTTCTCTTCTTGCTCTTATTTGCGTAAGTTAGCCACCATACTTTGCTTAGTCGCTGCTGCAACCTCACCACTTATCCATTCCTTACCCATTAAGCTTTTCTAGTCTTGATACCCATGGTAATGGGATTGCTAAGTCCTTGTGGCTCACAGATTACTACAAAAACAGTTGCAGGTACAGGTTATGCGATGATCATGACGCGAGAGTGATGTTTGCTTGTTTTGGAGTTCTTCTTCTGCTTCTTCTTTGATCAGGGGATAGGTTCCAAGTCGGCAGCCTGGGCTAGCAGGGTGGATGTCGTTTGACTTTCTGTTTGTGTTTCATCCATAGTCGGATGTTGCTCTTATGTATGATGATGTTGTATTCGTGTGGCATTCTAGGCCTCTTGTATGTATTCCCAACTATTATGTAATGGTACGATGTAATGATATCCACCTTGCAAAAGCGTCTCCAATATGCGCTTCTATCCTTGGTGGAACCTTCGAGTTCCTTTAGGATAGGGTGGCATCTTGGGCGTGACACACATGATGCTACAGAGTCAGCCAAGTTAGTATCAGAGGCAGCCGTTGCCATTAGGTGTCATGCACGTATCCTCCCAACATGGATCCAGTAGAGGAATGAGAAAGACAATACCCAGTTTAACACCTTCCTTGACCATCTATCCGTAAGTAATGTTATTCATCGCAATTAGTAATATTGTCTTGCTTTGTCCCATACTTTCTAGCTTCCTCTTAATAAGACTCACATTCTTTTTTCAACAGATGAGGTTCAAGTTGGATCCGAAAGATGATGCAACTAAACAAGAATGCACTCATGTTTTTCAGTCTGCTCTGCGATAGTATCGGTACCACCTTAGAAAATCTCACTTTGAAGGCAAGGCTAACAATGAAATCGCCCAAACATCTCCAGTGGAATATATTACAGATGAAGACTGGACAACCCTTGTTAAACACTGGTCTGATCCAAAGTATCAGGTAGGCTATATATATTTGATCAGACCACATATTGAACTTGTATTTATGTATGTGCCTTACAAGTGTATCTTCTTCTTCTAGGCTAATTGTTTGAAGAACAAAACCAACCATTCTAAAGTGAAATTCCAACAAACAACAGGATCTCGTAGCTATATTGCACACTGCCAGGCTCTTGTAAATAGCTGCTACTTCCTTCTTTTTTTGTGCCATATTATCGTATCTATATTGACTTGTTCCAAATACAGAGAAAAGCCCGTGCGGATCAAAAAGAACCTGAACCGAATGCAGTGCAAATCTTCAAGGATTGCCACACCAGCAAGATGAAGGGCATGAGCACACCAGTTCAAGCCGCTGTTGTAAGTTCTTACTCCTCCTACCTTGAACTGATTGGTACTGTGATGTGTTCATTTAACTACTTGGTTTGCAGCCAATGTCAGTTACTCTGTTCACTTTTATACACAATTGTCTTAATGTATCATTTCACCTTACATGGTTTAAAAGAGATGAAGGATATTCTTTTGGTCTTGATCTGTAATCTAGTTGTTATGTTCACGTGCGCACACAATGATAAAATAGCCTGTTTCTTTTATATCTGTTTGCCCATGATATGAATGATGTCATACTACGTTCATCCTACTTTAAACCATGTCTCTTTATCCTTAGATATCAACGAATGTGAGGAAATAGACAATACAGTAGGCATGCTACATGGACATATGTTCCGAAAGTAATTTTATTATGTAGTTGGCACTACAATACATGCTAATATATTACAGTAGTTCACCAAAATAAGTTATGTATAAACGTTTAACCTACTTTGTTTGTTCTTGTCTCATTAGTAACTTATCTGGTACACTAATCTACAAGTTCAAACTTTCAGGAAGCTATGGAACAAATGATTGAACAGCCACAACCACCTGAAGGTGACAAGGATACCACAGGCACAATGTCACCTCTTGCTGCAGTGCGTCAGTATCTCTCCACTAACAGTGGAAAAGCACCTTCCTGCGTAATTCTGGGTTGGTTGTCAAGGTAACCTCGTCCAAATCGCCTACTGAACAAAATCTTCCTGCTAGACAGAGTGATATATCTATGCTCTAGACACAAGTCCAATCCCTAATGGACATCGTTTTAGAAACAAGAATAGTGGTTGACAAATGTCATCAAGATATGAATGGTTTTGAAACCATACTATCAGACATTCGCTTCGTTGTTCAAGAGCAATGGCACAAAAAGGTGAAGATCGTGCTGCTACATCAGATTCTACAGCCTGAAACATTAGCACTCAGGTCAAATGATATGTGCTTCTATACATATAATGGTGCTTTTATCTGGAAGGACTGTAAACTTTATGCCAACATGCCTTTTGTTGTATGGTTGGAATTTATTTTGTTGTGATACAACATTTATGATGCTGCCACAGGCTGCAGTAATTGCGACGCTATTTTTGTATAGTGTAGGTTTATCTTAGTAATGTATTCGGCCGAAAGCTTCATAGGAGCCCAACATGCCAACATTCGTCGGGCCCATTCCAGTTGGGCTAAAAACGATTACGGGCTGAAATTGGCATGTAGCCCACTAAAAATATTTGGGCCTAAATCAGCATAAGCTTTCATATTTTTCTGGTAGGCCTGTGCCCATAGTGGGCCTTTAACAGGCTTAAACATAATTTGGGCCTTAGTAAAAATAGGCCATTTACAGGTGTAAATATCTCGAGCCCATAAAAAACATGGGCCTTTAATAGACTGAAAGTGAGATTGGGCCCTGATTGTGCCAAATAACCCACTAGTCTTAGCAGGCTTAAATGGTGGCCCATTTACGATGCGGATCTTTGACAGGCCGAAATTCGGATGGGTCGTAAATGCGCCGACCTAATACATGGGCCTTTAACAGGCCGGAACTTCGGTCGGGCTAGTTTATCGTCATTTTAATATGGGCCGTTAATGGGCCCGATATGACGTTGGGCCACATATGGCCCATGGTTTTCTTCCGACATTAACAGGCCAAAAATGACAACAGACCGAAAGTGGCTGAAATCTATAGTGGGCCTCTAACAGGCCAAATGTCGGACATGGCCGAATATGACCCAAATACTTCACGGTCGTTTATGGGACGAAAGTTTTGATGGCCTGTAAATGACCCCAAATGAAGCAGGACCTTTAACAGGCCGGAAATACACCGGGCAGTAATTCGGCCCAATTACTTAGCGGACTGTTAACGGGCCAGAAGTGACCATGGGCCGCGTTGATGACAAGTTTAGGAGAGGCCGTTGATGGGCTGATTTGACAGAGAATGTTGGGCCTTTAGCTGGGCCGGCCGATTGTGGTCTGCAGAATCTTGTGGGCCTTTAGCTGGGCCGGCCTAGTGTGGTCCGCAAAATCTTGTGGGCCTTTAGTTGGGCCAGCCCGTTATGGTCTGCAAAATCGTGTGGGCCTTTAGCTGGGCCAGCCCATTATGGTCTGCTAAATTTTGTGGGCCTTTAGCTGGGCCGGCCCATTATGGTCTGCTAAATATTATGGGCCTTTGGTTGGGCCAGCCCATTTAAACTTTATGGGCCATTTTTGGGCCGGTCCACGTGTCAACATATCATAGGCCCATATCGACCGTTGGATGAGTGACACCTATGCCAACGCAGAGCTGACGCGTGGATCCGTCAACCAATGAGAATTTTACACGTGGAAAATCGGCATTGGTCGTGGCTGTTAGCGGGTTATCGGATCCAAAAACCGGGCCCAATAGGTTAACGACGATTAGCGTCGTCCCATTACGGTGGATGCCACGTGTCGGTCACCCTTGACGAAAGCACTTCTATGACGTGTGATTTATCGTCATGGAAGTGGACACTTCCATGATGATAATTTTGGTAATGTCATGGAACACTTCTACGACAGCACAGGTATGACTATCTTGATTCAGTCATAAAATCGTCATGGATGTACATACATGACAGAAAATGCGACCTACTGTGACAAACACGTATCATCATGGAACTGTATTTTTTTTGTAGTGTGAATAAGAATTTTTCAATGAAAGACATCAGTGAAGCTGCTTACATATTGGGCATTAAGATCTATAGAGATAGATCAAGACACTTAATTGGACTTTCACAAAGCACATACCTTGATAAAGTTTTGAAGAAGTTCAAGATGGATCAGTCAAAGAAAGGGTTCTTGCCTGTGTTACAAGGTGTGAAGTTGAGTCAGACTCAATGCTCGACCACTTCAGAAGATAGAGAGAAAATGGAAGCCATTCCCTATGCTTCAGCCATAGGTTCTATCATGTATGCAATGTTGTGTACCAGACCTGATGTGTGCCTTGCTATAAGTATAGCAGGGAGGTACCAAAGTAATCCAAAAGTGGAGCACTGCACAGCGGTCAAGAACATCCTGAAATACCTCAAAAGGACTAAGGATATGTTTCTCGTTTATGGAGGTGACAAAGAGCTTGTTGTAAATGGTTACATCGATGCAAGCTTTGACACTGATCCGGATGACTCTAAGTCACAATCCGGATACGTATTTATATTGAATGGTGGAGCTGTCAGTTGGTGCAGTTCCAAGCAGAGCGTCGTGGCGGGATCTACGTGTGAAGCGGAGTACATAGCTGCTTCGGAAGCAGCAATTGAAGGAGTCTGGATGAAGGAGTTCATATCCGATCTAGGTGCATGCTACCTCTTGAGCATGCATTGGTTTTCCCTTGAAGAGGAAAGGGTGATGCAGCAAAGTAGTGTAAGTATTTCCCTCAGTTTTGAGAAACAAGGTATCAATCCAGTAGGAGGCTACACACAAATCCCTCGTACCTGCACAAACAAATAAGAACCTTGCAACCAACACGCTAAAGGGGTTGTTAATCCCTTCACGGCCACTTGCAAAAGTGAGATCTGATAGAGATAATACGATAAATATTTTTGGTATTTTTATGATATAGATTGGAAAGTAAAGATTGCAAAATAAAATAGATCGGAAACTTATATGATGGAAAATAGACCCGGGGTCATAGGTTTCACTAGTGACTTCTCTCAAGATAGCATAAGTATTACAGTGGGTGAACAAATTACTGTCGAGCAATTGATAGAAAAGTGCATAGTTATGAGAATATCTAGGCATGATCATGTATATAGGCATCACGTCCGCGACAAGTAGATCAAAATGATTCTGCATCTACTACTATTACTTCACACATCGACCGCTATCCAGCATGCATCTAGAGTATTAAGTTCATAAGAACAGAGTAATGCATTAGGCAAGATGACATGATGTAGAGGTCTAAACTCAAGCAATATGATATAAACCCCATCTGTTTATCCTCGATGGCAACAATACAATACGTGCCTTGCTGCCCATGCTGTCACTGGGAAAGGACACCGCAAGATTGAACCCAAAGCTAAGCACTTCTCCCATTGCAAGAAAGATAAATCTAGTAGGACAAACCAAACTGATAATTCGAAGAGACTTGCAAAGATAACCAATCATACATAAAAGAATTCAGAGGATATTCAAATATTGTTCATAGATAATCTTGATCATAAACCCACAATTCATCGGATCTCGACAAACACACCGCAAAAAGAGTTACATCGAATAGATCTCCAAGAAGATCTAGCAGAAGTTTGTATTGAGATCCAAAGAGAGAGAAGAAGCCATCTAGCTAATAACTATGGACCCGAAGGTCTATTGTAAACTACTCACACTTCATCGGAGAGGCTATGGTGTTGATGTAGAAGCCCTCCATGATCGATTCCCCCTCCGACGGAGCGCCGGAAAAGGCCCCAAGCTGGGAACTCACGGGTACAAAAGGTTGTGGCGGTGGAAATAGGGTTTCGTGGTGCTCCTCGATGTTTTCAGGGTATATGATATAGGCGAAGGAAGTCAGTCAGGGAAGCCACAAGGGGCCCACGAGGGTGGGGGGCGTGCCTACCCCCTGGGCACGCCTCCCTGCCTCGTGGCCGCCTCGTTTCTTTCTTGATGTCCACTCCAAGTCTCCTTGATTGCGTTTGTTCCAAAAATAACTCTCCTGAAGGTTTCATTCCGTTTGGACTCCGTTTGATATTTCTTTTCTGCGAAACAGTGAAATAGGCAAAAAAACAGCAATTTGGACTGGGCCTCCGGTTAATAGGTTAGTCCCAAAAATAATATAAAAGTGTATAGTAAATCCCATTAAACATCCAAAACAGGTAATATAATAGCATGGAACAATCAAAAATTATAGATACATTGGAGACGTATCAAGCATCCCCAAGCTTAATTCCTGCTCGTCCTCGAGTAGGTAAATGATAAAAACAGAATTTTTGATGTGGAATGCTACCTAGCATATTTCTCAATGTAATTTTCTTTATTGTGGCATGTATGTTCAGATCTAAAAGATTCAAGATAAAAGTTTAATATTGACATAAAATAGTAATACTTCAAGCATACTAACGAAGTAATCATGTCTTATCAAAATAACATAGCCAAAGAAAGCATATCCCTACAAAATCATATAGTTAGGCCATGCTTCATTTTCGTCACACAAAATGCTCCCATCATGCACAACCCCCGTCTCAACCAAGTAATTGGTTCATACTTTTTAACGCGCTTCAGCTTTTTCAACCCTCACGCAATACATGAGTGTAAGCCATGGACATAGCATATGGGTGGAGTAGAGTATGATGATAGGGATTATGTGAGAGAACAAAAAAGGAGAAAGTCTCATATTGACGCGGCTAATCAACGGGCTATGGAGATGCCCATCAATTGATGTCAATACGAGGAGTAGGGATTGCCATGCAACGGATGCACTAGAGCTATAAATGTAAGAAAGCTCATCAAAAAGAAACTAAGTGGGTGTGCATCCAACTTGCTTGCTCACGAAGACCTAGGGCATTTTGAGGATGCCCATCATTGGAATATACAAGACAAGTTCTATAATGAAAAATTCCCACTAGTATATGAAAGTGACAACATAGGAGACTCTCTATCATGAAGATCATGGTGCTACTTTGAAGCACAAGTGTGGAAAAAGGATAGTAACATTGTCCCTTCTCTCTTTTTCTCTCATTTTTTATTTTTTTATTTTTTTTATTTGGGCTTCTTTGGCCTCTTTTATTTTTCATAAAGTCCGGAGTCTCATCCCGATGTGGGGGAGTCATAGTCTCCATCATCGTTTCCTCACATGGGACAAATGCTCTAATAATGAAGATCATCACACTTCTATTTATTTACAACTCAAGAATTACATCTCAACACTTAGGACAAAATATGACTCTATGTGAATACCTCCGGTGGTGTACTGGGATATGCAATGAATCAAGAGTGTCATGTATGAAAGAATTATAAAGGTGGCTTTGCAACAAATACGATGTCAACTACATGATCATGCAAAAGCAATATGACAATGATGGAGCGTGTCATAATAAACGGAACGGTGGAAAGTTGCATGGCAATATATCTCGGAATGGCTATGGAAATGCCATAATAGGTAGGTACGGTGGCTGTTTTGAGGAAGATATAAGGAGGTTTATGTGTGATAGAGCGTATCATATCACGGGGTTTGGATGCACTAGCGAAGTTTGCACCAACTCTCAAGGTGAGAAAGGGCAATGCACAGTACCGTAGAGGGTAGAAAATTGCGGAAGGGTAAGAGTGCGTATAATCCATGGACACACATTAGTCATAAAGAACTCATATACTTATTGCAAAAGTTTATTAGCCCTCGAAGCAAAGTACTGCTATGCATGCTCCTAGGGGAAGGGTTGTAGGAGTTAACCATCGCGCGATCGAGACCTCCACTCGTAAGGAAGGCAATCAAAGAACACCCCATGCTTCAAATTTGTCACACAACGTTCACCATATGTGCATGCTACGGGACTTGCCAACTTTAACACAAGTATTTCTCAATTTCATAATTACCCAACTAGCATGACTCTAACATTACCACCTTTATATCTCAAAACAGTTATCAAGTATCAAATTTATCATAGTATTCAATGCACTCTATATGATAATTTTTATTATACCTATCTTGGATGCCCATCATATTAGGACTTATAACCAAAGAAAATACCATGCTGTTCTAAAAGACTCTCAAAATAATATAAGTGAAGCATGAGAGATCAATAATTTCTACAAAATAAAACCACCGACGTGCTCTAAAAATATATAAGTGAAGCACTAGAGCAAAATTATCTATCTCGCACATAGAGTATTCTAATAATTTCCGATTCATGTGTGTCTCTCCCAAAAGGTGTGTACAGCAAGGATGATGTGGTAAAATAAAAAGCAAAGACTCATATCATACAAGACGCACCAAGCAAAACACATATCATGTGGTGAATAAAAATATAGCATCAAGTAAAGTTACCGATGGACGAAGACGAAAGAGGGGATGCCTTCCGGGGCATCCCCAAGCTTAGGCTTTTGGTTGTCCTTGAATTTTACCTTGGGGTGCCTTGGGCATCCCCAAGATTAGGCTCTTGGTTGTCCTTCAATTTTACCTTGGGGTGCCTTGGGCATCCCCAAGATTAGGCTCTTGCCACTCCTTATTCCATAATCCATCCAATCTTTACCCAAAACTTGAAAACTTCACAACACAAAACTCAACAAAAAATCTCATGAGCTCCGTTAGTGCAAGAAAACAAACCACCACTTTAAGGTACTGTAATAAACTCATTCTTTATTTATTTTGATGTTAAACCTACTGTATTCCAACTTCTCTATGGTTCATACCCCCCGATACTAGCCATAGATTCATCAAAATAAGCAAACAACACACAAAAACAGAATCTATCAAAAACAGAAGTATGTAGTAATCTGCAACTTTAGAATACTTCTGGAACCCTAAAACTTCTACAAAAATAGGAAGTTCTAGGAAATTTGTTTATTAATCTTCTGCAAAAATAATCAACTGAAAAGCACGTTTCTGTGATTTATTAAAATTATTCTTGTGCGTGCAAAAGTTTCTGTTTTTCAGCAAGATCAAAGTAACTATCACCCAAGATGATCCTATAGGTTCTACTTGGCACAAACATTAATTAAAACATAAAACCACATCTAACCAGAGGCTAGATGAATTTTTTATTACTAAATAGGAGCAAAAAGTAAAGAACAAAAATAAAATTGGGTTGCCTCCCAACAAGCGCTATCGTTTAACGCCCCTAGCTCGGCATAAAAGCGAGAATAGATCTAGGTATTGCCATCTTTGGTATTTATCTTTTTAATGGAGTTATACTCGGATCCGGGAGGTGCCTTGCGTTTTCCTTCATGCTCGGAGATCTTTAGATCTAGAGCATCCAACCGCTTATTGCAAAGTGTAATCAAATTATTCATGCGGTTGAGATTCCCACCAACATTTTTAAGAGGTTCAATAGATTTTTGCAATTCATATAATTTCTCAAAGATTTGGGTTCCTTCTTGAGTAAGGTGTGGTCCCTTTTATAGGGGAAGTACTCCTACTATCCCCTCTACAATTTCATAAGCAATACTAGGATCAATTTCAATAAAATTCCCTTTGGCGGCAAAATCAAGGAGTTGCCTATGGGATATGGTTAGCTCAACATAAAAATTGTGAAGTAAAATCTTGAAATCTCCCTCTATAGTGCAACTACAATAGGATTCTAACATCATATACCAAGCATCTTTTAAGTTTTCTCCTTGTGTTTGTTTGAAGTGGAGGACTTCAAAATCGGGAGACGAAGGAAGGAAGAAAGAGCTAGCCATGACGGTGAAATAAACGATCTAACACACGAGCATACAAGAGGCAAGCGAAAAAGAGGCGAACGGGAAAAAGAGGGAGAATAAAACGGCAAGGGTGAAGTGGGGGAGAGAAAAATGAGAGGCAAATGGCAAATATTGTAATGCGAGGGATAAGAATTTGTGATGGGTACTTGGTATGTCTTGACTTGTGCGTAGACTTCCCGGCAACGGTGCCAGAAATCCTTCTTGCTACCTCTCGAGCATGCGTTGGTTTTCCCTTGAAGAGGAAAGGGTGATGCAGCAAAGTAGCATAAGTATTTCCCTCAGTTTTGAGAACCAAGGTATCAATCCAGTAGGAGGCTACACGCAAATCCCTCATACCTGCACAAACAAATAAGAACCTTGCAACCAACACGGTAAAGGGGTTGTCAATCCCTTCACGGCCACTTGCAAAAGTGAGATCTGATAGAGGTAATAAGATAAATATTTTTGGTATTTTTATGATATAGATTGGAAAGTAAAGATTGCAAAATAAAATAGATCAAAAACTTATATGATGGAAAATAGACCCGGGGGCCATAGGTTAGTGTGACTTCTCTCAAGATAGCATAAGTATTACGGTGGGTGAACAAATTACTTGGAGCAATTGATAGAAAAGTTCATAGTTATGAGAATATCTAGGCATGATCATGTATATAGGCATCACGTTCGCGACAAGTAGGTCGAAACGATTCTGCATCTACTACTATTACTCCACACATCGATCGCTATCCAGGATGCATCTAGAGTATTAAGTTCATAAGAACAGAGTAACGCATTAGGCAAGATGACATGATGTAGAGGGATAAACTCAGGCAATATGATATAAACCCCATCTTTTTATCCTCGATGGCAACAATACAATACATGCCTTGCTGCCCTTGCTGTCACTGGGAAAGGACGCCGCAAGATTGAACCCAAAGCTAAGCACTTCTCCCATTGCAATAAAGATCAATCTACTAGGCCAAACCAAACTGATAATTCGAAGAGACTTGCAAAGATAACCAACCATACATAAAAGAATTCAGAGGAGATTCAAATATTGTTCATAGATAATCTTGATCATAAACCCACAATTCATCGGATCTCGACAAACACACCGCAAAAAGAGTTACATCGAATAGAGCTCCAAGAAGATCAAGGACAACTTTGTATTGAGATCAAAAGAGAGAGAAGAAGCCATCTAGCTAATAACTATGGAGCCGAAGGTCTGTGGTAAACTACTCACACTTCATCGGAGAGGCTATGGTGTTGATGTAGAAGCCCTCTGTGATCGATTCCCCCTCCGGCGGAGCGCCAGAAAAGGCCCCAAGATGTGATCTCAAGGGTACAGAAGGTTGCGGCGGTGGAAGTAGGGTTTCATGGTGCTCCTCGATGTTTTCAGGGTATATGAGTATATATAGGCGAAGGAAGTCGGTCAGGGGAGCCACGAGGGGCCCACGAGAGTGGCGGCGTGCCTAACCCCCTAGGCGCGCCTCCCTACCTTGTGGCCGCCTTGTTTCTTTCTTGATGTCCACTCCAAGTCTCCTGGATTGCGTTTGTTCCAAAAATAACTCTCCCGAAGGTTTCATTCCGTTTGGAGTTTGTTTGATGTTCCTTTTCTGTGAAACACTAAAGTAGGCAAAAAACAACAATTTGGACTGGGCCTTCGGTTAATAGGTTAGTCCCAAAAATAATATAGAAGTGTATAGTAAAGCCCATTAAACATCCAAAACAGGTAATATAATAGCATGGAACAATAAAAAATTATAGGTACGTTGGAGACATATCAGTGTGATACCTAGTGCATCGGGTCCAATGAAAATATTTTGTGACAATACTGGAGCAATTGCCTTGGCAAAGGAATCCAGATTTCAGCAGAAACCAAATACATCAAGAGACGCTTCAATTCCATCCGCCATCAAGTCGCAGAGGGAGACATAGAGATTTGCAAGGTACATACGGATCTGAATGTTGCAGACCCATTGACTAAGCCTCTTCCACGAGCAAAACATGATCAGCACCAAGACTCCATGGGTGTTAGAATCATTACTTTGTAATCTAGGTTATTGACTCTAGTGCAAGTGGGATACTGAAGGAAATATGCCCGAGAGGCAATAATAAAGTTTTTATTTATATTTCCTTATATCATGATAAATGTTTATTATTCATGCTAGAATTGTATTAACCGGAAACTTAGTACATGTGTGAATACATAGACAATACATAGTGTCCCTAGTGTGCCTCTACTTGACTAGCTCGTTAATCAAGGATGGTTATGTTTCCTAACCATAGACATGTGTTGTCATTTGATGAATGGGATGGACAAGACCCATCCGTTAGCTTAGTATTATGATCGTTACAGTTTATTGTTATTGCTTTCTTCATGACTTATACATGTTTCCTCTGACTATGAGATTATGCAACTCCCAAATACCGGAGGAACACCTTGTGTGCTATCAAACAACACAACGTAACTGGGTGATTATAAAGATGCTCTACATGTGTCTCCGAAGGTGTTTGTTGAGTTGGCATAGATTAAGATTAGGATTTGTCACTCCGTGTATCAGAGAGGTATCTCTGGGCCCTCTCGGTAATGCTCATCACTATAAGCCTTGCAAGCAATGTGACTAATGAGTTAGTTGCAGGATGAAGCATTACGGAATGAGTAAAGAGACTTGCCGATAATGAGATTGAACTAGGTATGATGATACCGATGATCGAATCTCGGGCAAGTAACATACCGATGACAAAGGGAACAACGTATGTTGTTGTGCGGTTTCACTGATAAAGATCTTCGTAGAATATGTAGCATCCAATATGAGCATCTAGGTTCTGCTATTGGTTATCGATCGGAGATGTGTCTCGATCATGTCTACATAGTTCTCGAACCCGTAGGGTCCGCATGCTTAACGTTCGATAATGATTTGTATTATGGGTTATGTGATTTTGATGACCGAAGTTTGTTCGGAGTCCCGGATGAGAGCACAGACATGACGAGGAGTCTCAAAATGGTTGAGACATAAATATTGATATATTGGAAGGTTATGTTCGGATACCGGAATGGTTCGGGCATTTTCTGGAGTACCGGGAGGTTAGCGGAGCCCCCCCCCCCCCCGGATAGTATTGGGCCTACATGGGCCTTAGTGGGAAGAGGAGGCCGGCGGCCAGGAGGTGGCGCGTGCCCCCTAGACAAACCGAATTGGACAAGGGGAGGGGGCGCAACCCCCCCTTTCCTTGTCCCTCTCTCTTTCCCTTCCCCCTTCTCCTACTCCGGAAAGGAAAGGGGACTCCTACTAGGACTGGAAGTCCTAGTAGGACTCCCCCTTGGTGCACCCCTCTAAGCCGGCCGCCTCCTCCCTCCCTCCTTTATATACAGGGGCAGGGGGCACCCCAAAGACACAACAGACAATCTCTCAGCCATGTGCGGTGCGCCCCTCCATAGTTTAACACCTTGGTTATATCGTCGTAGTGCTTAGGCGAAGCCCTGTGCCGGTAACTTCATCATCACCGTCGCCACACCGTCATGCTGAAGGAACTCTCCCTCGTACTCAACTAGATCAAGAGCACGAGGGACGTCATCATGCTGAACGTGTGCTGAACACGGAGGTGCCGTACATTCGGTACTTGCATCGGTTGGATCGTGAAGACGTTTGACTACATCAATCGCGTTACTAAACGCTTCCGCTTTCGGTCTAGGAGGGTACGTGGATACACTCTCCCGTTGTGTTGCTATGCATCTCCTAGATAGATCTTTCGTGATCGTAAGAAAATTCTTTAATTACTACGTTCCCCAACAACTAGGGACACAATGTATTGTCTATGTATTCACACTTGTACTAAGTTTCCGGTTAATACAATTCTAGCATGAATAATAAACATTTATCATGATATAAGGAAATATAAATAACAACTTTATTATTGCCTCTAAGGCATATTTCCTTTAGTCTCCCACTTGCACTAGAGTCAATAATCTAGATTACAATGTAATGATTCTAACACCCATGTAGTCTTGGTGCTAATCATGTTTTGGTCGTGGAAGAAGCTTAGTCAACGGGTCTGTAATATTCAGATCCGTATGTATCTTGCAAATCTCTACGTCTCCCTCCCCAACTTGATGGCGGATGGAATTGAAGCATCTCTTGATGTGCTTGGTTCTCTTGTGAAATCTGAATTTCTTTGCCAAGGCAATTACACCAGTATTGTCACAAAAGATTTTCATTGGACCCGATGCACTAGGTATTACACCTAGATCGGATATGAACTCCTTCATCTAGACTCCTTCATTTGCTGCTTCCGAAGCAGCTATGTACTCCAATTCACATGTAGATCCCACCACGATGCTCTACTTGGAACTGCACCAACTGACACCTCCACCATTCAATATAAATAAATATCCGGTTTGCGACTTAGAGTCACCC
Organism: Triticum aestivum; assembly: GCF_018294505.1. Classification (NCBI taxonomy): domain Eukaryota; kingdom Viridiplantae; phylum Streptophyta; class Magnoliopsida; order Poales; family Poaceae; genus Triticum; species Triticum aestivum. The sequence continues at coordinate 250,093,698 of NC_057801.1, read as the reverse complement.
GGATCAGTGTCAAAGCTTGCATCGATGTAACCATTTACGACAAGCTCTTTGTAACCTCCATAAATGAGAAACATATCCTTAGTCCTTTTCAGGTATTTCAGGGTGTTCTTGACCGTTGTCCAGTGATCCACTCCTGGATTACTTTGGTACCTTCCTGCTATACTGATAGCAAGGCACACGTCAGGTCTGGTAACAGCATTGCATACATGATAGAACCTATGGCTGAAGCATAGGGAATGACTTTCGTTTTCTCTCTATCTTTTGCAGTGGTCGGGCATTGAGTCTGACTCAACTTCACACCTTATAACACAGGCAAGAACCCTTTCTTTGACTGGTCCATTTTGAACTTCTTCAAAACTTTATCAAGGTATGTGCTTTGTGAAAGTCCAATTAAGCGTCTTGATCTATCTCTAGAGATCTTGGTGCCAATATGTAAGCAGCTTCATCGAGGTCTTTCATTGAAAATTTCTTATTCAAGTATCTTTTATGCTATCCAGAATTTTTTTATTATTTCTAATCAACAATATGTCATCCACATATAATATTAGAAATGATACAGAGCTCCCACTCAGTTTCTTGTAAATACAGGCTCTCCAAAAGTCAGTATAATACCATATGCTTTGATCACATTATGAAAGTGTATATTCCAACTCCGAGAGGCTTGCACCAGTCCATAAATGGATCGCTGGAGCTTGCACACTTTGTTAGCACCTTTTGGACCGACAAAACCTTCTGGTTGCATCATATACAACTCTTATTTAAAAAAATCCATTAAGGAATGCAGTTTTGACATCCATTTGCCAAATTTCGTAATCATAAAATGCGGCAATTGCTAACATTATTTAGACAGACTTAAGCATCGCTACGAGTGAGAAGGTCTCAGCATAGTCAACTCCTTGAACTTGTCGAAAACCTTTCGCAACAAGTCGAGCTTTGTAGACAGTAACATTATCGTCAGTGTCAGTCTTCCTCTTGAAGATCCATTTATTTTCTATGGCTTGCTGATCATCGGGCAAGTCCACCAAAGTCTAGACTTTGTTCTCATACATGGATTCCATCTCAGATTTCATGGCCTCAAGCCATTTTGTGGAATCTGGGCTCATCATCGCTTCCTCATAGTTCGTAGGTTCATCATGGTCTAGGAACATGGCTTCCAGAATAGGATTACCCCATTCTGGTGAGGATCGTACTCTGGTTGACCTAGGAGGTTCGGTAGTAACTTGATCTGAAGTTTCATGATCATCATCATTAGCTTCCTCACTAATTGGTGTAGGAATCACTAGAACTAATTTATGTGATGAACTACTTTCCAATTCGGGAGAAGGTACAATTACCTCATCAATTTCTACTTTCCTCCCACTCACTTCTTTCGAGAGAAACTCCTTCTCTAGAAAGGATCCCTTCTTAGTAACGAATATCTTGCCTTTGGATCTGTGATAGAAGGTGTACCCAACAGTTTCCTTTGGGTATCCTATGAAGACGCACTTCTCCAATTTGGGTTCGAGCTTATTAGGTTGAAGCTTTTTCACATAAGCATCACAGCCTCAAACTTTAAGAAATGACAACTTGGGTTTCTTGCCAATCCACGGTTCATATGGTTTCGTCTCAATGGATTTTGATGGTGCCCTATTTAAAGTGAATGCAACCGTCTGTAAAGCATAACACCAAAACGATAGCGGTAAATCAGTAAGAGACATCATAGATCGCACCATATCCAATAAAGTATGGTTACGACGTTCGGACACACCATTACACTGTGGTGTTCCAGGTGGTGTGAGTTGCGAAACTATTCCACATTGTTTCAAATGAAGACCAAACGCGTAGCTCAAATATTCGCCTCCACGATCACATCATATAAACTTTGTTTTCTTGTTACGATAATTTTCCACTTCACTCTGAAATTCTTTGAACTTTTCAAATGTTTCACACTTATTCATTAAGTAGATATACCCATATGTTCTCAAATCATCTGTGAAGGTCAAAAAATAATGATACCCGCCATGAGCCTCAACACTCATTGGACCGCATACATCGGTATGTATTATTTCCAATAAGTCGGTAGCTCATTCCATTATTCCGAAGAATGGAGTTTTAGTCATCTTGCCCATGAGGCATGGTTCGTAAGCACCAAGTGCTTCATAATAAAGTGATTCCAAAATCCCACCAGCATGGAGTTTCTTCATACGCTTTACACCAATATGACCTAAACGGCAGTGCCACAAATAAGTTGCACTATCATTATCATCTTTGCATCTTTTGGCTTCAATATTATGAACATGTGTATCACCAAAATCGAGATTCAACAAAAATAGACCACTCAACAAGGGTGCATGACCATAAAAGATATTACTCATATAAATAGAATGACATTTATTCTCTGATTTAAATGAATAACCGTCTCACATCAAACAAGATCCAGATATAATGTTCATGCTCAATGCTGGCACCGACTAACAATTATTCAGGTATAAAACTAATCTCGAAGGTAGATGTAGAGGTAGCGTGCCGACGACGATCACATCGACCTTGGAACCATTTCCGACGCACATCATCACCTCGGCCCTAGCCAATCTTTGTTTAATCTGTAGCCCGTGTTGAGTTGCAAATATGAGCAACAGAATCAGTATCAAATACCGTTGGAGTCCTGGATTCGGGGGTATCCAGCCCTGCCTGCCTGCGGCCCACCACGTGGCTCCATCAACGGCCTGGTATGGCCCAGCTTCAACATCAACAACACAAGACCCTCGCGAGGAGCCAAGCCTCGCGAGGCAGGCGACGCCAAGACCCCCGAAGGAATCGGCCTCCTCAGGCTGGCTCCTAAAGGGCGGAGAGTTCTATGCAATGTTGCCTCACGAGGCTCGGCTAACGTGAGCCATGACGACCAAGGCCAGGCGGGCGCAGAGCATAGGTTTCCTCTTTGGTGCAATGGTAGTAGGGCGCAAGCACGGAGCCCGAGGAATCAGCCAAAGGTTTCCATTCTGGTGCAACGAGACCAAGACCGCTAGGACGGCAGGACGGAGGTCATCGACGAACCCACCGCAGCATCACGACCAGAGGCTTTTCGCAGGCGAAGACTACTTTTGTCAGGATAGACTGTACTACTTGTCCCCTTTCAAATTCGGCCGTTGTGGGATCCCTTCCCGCTCATATTTGGGAAGAGGACCAAGGCCACTATAAATAGGACTAGCCACCACCATAGAAGGGGGACGGGATCAGAACAAGTAGAGCTAGCATACACCACACCAGCTCAAGAACACCTCACCTCCTGAGGCTTGTTCATCCACTGTACTAGCTCATCCCCAGCCCTTCGAGGCAATCCACCAAAACGTTGGAGTAGGGTATTACACCACAACGGTGGCCCGAACCAGGATAAAACTGTTGTGTCTCTTGTCCCGTTGAGCTCGACGCGCTGGGCTTAGGAGCATCGCGAGTAGGCAGGCTGGGTAGGTTGAGATCTCCGCATCCACTCCAGAGTTCGAACCTCTCAACGGTTTGCGGATCCCACAATCCGATATTTGGCGCGCCAGGTAGGGGTGCGTCGGATCCTCTCTTCCATCGATCGATCCACTGCCACTCCGACACCTCCATGGGCGACACACGCCGGGCTCGCGCTGAGCGTCGGGCCGCTATTGCCGCTCGCGTCGCTCAGACAACTCCGGCGGGTGACGGCTGTGCCTGCCGCGCTCCTTCTCCGGTGGCCAACACCGCCACGGGCCCTGCCAGCCACGAGCAGCAAGCTTCATCACTGCACCCGTCGGTGCGCCGTGACGGCCGCACCGCTACTCCGTCGCTGACCCCAGCAGCTTCATCATCCCACGCGCGTCACGGCCAGGAGGATGCGCAGGCTGCTCTGCTCATGGCGCGGGAGCTCCTTCGCTACCTCCCGGTCGACGACCTCTACGAGGAGTGGCTCGAGCAGATCGCTGAGCTCGTCAGCATGCGCACGGGGGCTCTGCCGAGCCGGCTCGCTCGCTGCCTCAGCAACCACCCGCAGCAGGCGACGTGGTGCACGGGGCTCCTCCCCCACCTCCGGCCCAGGGCGCCATCGTCGAGTCAAGGCGTATGGCTCTGCGGCATGACCCGCCACGCCCTGCACTAGCTCAGGATGACGTGAGCTGCTACGTGGTGCAGTGGCCATAAGGAGAAGCGTGCGTGCTTCCAGCGCCCAGCACCAGGCCCGCGTACCACCACAGGAGGTGGCGGTGCGCGTGCACCAAGATCAGTTTCCACCCCCTCGAAGACCTCCGGTGGCCACGGCAAGATGCCGCGCGTTCACTCCGAAGCTCCGCAACATCGGTTGGCCAAGCAAGTTCAAGCCTGACCTGCCTCCATGCTACGACGGTGCTGCCGACCCCGCCGAGTTCCTGCAGCTCTACGAGCTGAGCATCAAGGCGGTCTGGCGACGAGAAGATCATGGCAAACTGGTTCCCGATGGCCCTCAAGGAGATGTTCAATATGGCGAACAAGTGTGCAAGGGCTGAGGAGGGACACCTCTCCCTCCTCGAGCTCCCCGATGCTGATCCAGAAGACGAGAAGACCAAGACCAAAGACGTGAAGCGCAAGGGGCCAGTCGTGCTTGCGGCCAAGCCAGAGATGAAGCGCGGCTGCGACCGCCCCCGAGTCATCCAAGAGCAACAGGCCGTTCTGCGTCTTCCACAACGTCCACAGCCACAACACGAACGACTGTCAGGAGCTCAGGGCCCTCCGCGACGGGCGCCTCAGTTGACGCCCCGAGCACAACGATCGAGGCTATGGTCACGGAGGCGTCCGTGGTGGAGGACGCTGGGACGGGCGCGACCATCGCTAGGAGTGGCGCGACCAGCCTGCATCTTGGGCGGATCACAGGCCCCGGCTTCCCACCGCGTCTTCAAGCAGTTCACGCGCGAGGTGAATGCAGCGCTCCCTAAGCCTGAAGCAACTCGCCCTCTCAAGTGGTCCAAGTGCACCTTCACCTTCGACTCCTCAGACCGGCTCAAGGGTGCGGCCACCGCTGGCGCGCTCCCCATGCTCTGCTCCCCCGTCATCAACAACGTGGTCGTCACCAAAACTCTCATCGATGGCGGAGCGGGGCTCAATGTTCTGTCTGTTCAGACGTTCGACAAGCTCCAGGTGCCATACTACCAGCTTCATCCCAGCAAGCCATTCTCAGGAGTGACCGAAACATACCCGATCGGGCAGGTTCGCCTCCCTGTCACCTTCGGTGAGTGCAACAACTACTGCACCGAGCTCATCGACTTTGATGTCGCCGACATCCTCCTGCCTTACAACGCCATCCTAGGGTACCCAACACTGGCCAAGTTCATGGCGGCCACGCACCACGGCTACAACGCCCTCAAGATGCCAGGAAGCGGTGGCGTCATCACGGTCTCCTGTCAAGAGAAGGATGCATTGTGCTCCCTCGAGCGCGCCTTCCAGGCTGTAGCAATTGAGAATCCCGAACACGAGGACGGTGCCCTCCCTCCTGAGGTTGCCCCCAAGACGAAGAAGCTGCAGCAGGGACAGGGGTCTCATGAGGAAGAATCACTCGAGGACGCAGCGCTGAGCCTTGCGTCTCCAGACATGGCACCTTCACCCATTGCATAGGAAGGCGTGCCCGACACTCCTCACAGGCTGGGCTCAGGGGCTCTCCTTTGGAGGGACTCAGATCTAGCCAATGTCGCAAGAGTGGCGCTCGGGCACCGTGTGGAGGCGCTCTTCAGAGCACGCTTCCCAGGAGAAGGCAGCAAGCGTGAGGCACCAGGCGTTTAGGAGTTCATCAGCAAGGCAATCGAGGAGATTCAGGAAGGAAGGGTTCTGTAAGGCGATCGTCGCGTGCCGCGTGGTGCAACTCACTGCCCTGGCGAGGGTAAGGAGTTCCGCATCTGCATCGACATCCCGGGGCTCAACAGGGCCGCGTCTCGGCAGCTCATGTGGCCGTCTCGTGTCGGCCGATGCGAGGGTCCGCCTCACAGCTATGTCTGCATGCCTTTTGGCCTGGCGGGCATGGCTAAGGCGTTCTAGTGCTGCATGAGGGATGCTCAGACGGCCTACGAGGCCAGGCACCAGGCGGTCCTGGCAGAGATGGAGGAGCACCTTCAGGGGCCTCTCGGTCCCTCCGAGTCTCCTGAGGCTCGGCACCAGAGCGGCTCATGAGGAATGGCTCCAGCGGCGCCCGTTTTTTGGCTACTTCAACACCTCTTCAGCAACGGTACCCGGTGACATCTCTCTAGTTCGTTTAGTTTGGGGGCGCCCCTCGGGCTGCATCATCCCCAGGCCATGTGGGTCTAGCCCTACGGCATGTATTGTTTTGCATTCACCAGGACTATTTAATCATTTCTGTCAGCTTATCTATGATTGTCACTCCATGACCGCCGTTTCACGGACCTTCATGCGTGCTAACTAATTCCGTTCCCGCATCACTGCACGATACTCACATCAGCATGGCGCTTGTGCTCAGGTCCGTCCGTGCAACACCGATAAACCCGGGGATCGAGCTCTGGTCCGCGGCTCGCTTCGTGTGCACCACCTCGCCAGGTCCTCGGTGCCTTTGCCTCATGCCCCTTCCTCCAAGCCCGCTCCGCAGGGGTCCCAGTCTTTCCTGTCATCCAACCTACAGGTTTATCTGGCGGTTAGGGCCATGAGTCAACTTGAACAACCACCATCTGGTATCGGGAGTCGCTTGGGTGTTAAAGGGGGGCCTCCCGAGCATCGCGTCTCGGGAGCTCCTACTGGCTCTCCAGCCCTCACCCCCTGGCCTTGACCACGGCATCTCGACCTGGCATACCAGTGGCGGCTGAGGTCGCTCGAGGGCTGGGTCCCGAGGACGTAGAGCACCTAGGCGAGCGACGCAAGAAGGTGGCCAAGGCAAGCTGCGGCTAACGATATCGCGGACGCAAGGACAAGTGTCATCTCCCTAATGGACCTTGACACCAAAAAGATAAGTCTCAGCTCGCTACAGCACCAGTTTCGCTCCCCATACGCCCCGCCTCGCAGTTCCACTTGGGCAGTTCAACCCCCCTTTTTGATTTTCTGTGCAGTTGCTTGCACGCCAAAGGGGACCTCGCGAGCATCGCGTCTCATGAGCTCTTACCGGACCCTGGGCCTCTCACCTCCTAGCCTTGACCACGGCATCGCGACCTGGCATACTAGCGATGGCTGAAGCCTGCCTGGGGACTGGGTCCAGTCGGCGTAGAGCACCACACTGTCTTGGGAAAAGGAAAGGGAGGAACCTAGCCGACCTGGAATACACACATCCATCACGAAATCAAAAGAAACAACATTGATATTAAGTGCATTCCGATCCTTACAAACCCCACGGGGGCCGATCTTCATTTCACGCAAGGAAAGCAGCTACAAGGTCCTACGGTATCGCCAACGAGGCCGGGCAGCAGCCGCGGCTGCACTACGACCTCGACAGGAGCTCGGCGGCACGTAGCCATCGTCGCTCGACTCCGGGGAATCACTGGGCTCAGGAGAGTCACTGGATTCCCAGGAGTCGCCACTACTGCTGGACGAAGTGCTGAAGGGGATGGCAGCAGGTCCAGCACACACTACGGCGTCCCTCGAGCCGTCTCCTCCGGGACAACACTCTAGCCGATCGCCCTCCTCGTTGAAGACCTTGAAGAACAGGGTGGCCGCGCCATCGTACTCAAAGTGGATTGCCAGGGCTCCCTCTACGCAGCAAGCCCGGGCAATCTCACCCCATCCTTGAGTCATGAAGACGTCACCGGGCGGCACCACCTCGACTTCAGCTCCGATTGCCGAGCTGCGGCACCCAGCATGCCGCAGCAATAGCTCGACTGGCCCCCTTGGAGGCAGCTCGCTGGCGAAGAACCCTGGGAGTCAGATCCAGGTGTCGGGGGGCATCGCTGCCCACAACACAAACTCGCGCGAGTTACCCTCGGCATGCGTCCGCAGTGTGGACGGTAGGGCAATGGCGGCCCTGCCACCTTTTTCAGGCGTCTCTCGACGGTGCACTCCTTTGTCCTGAGCGCGAGCGTATATGGGAAGAGGGAAGCCAGGCGGAGGCCTCGATTGCCAAGGCCCGATCACCTCTTGCCCCGCGCCAACATCGTGAGGAAGGCGGAGCCGTTTCTTCGGCAGAGAGGATCGGGCCCCTCCCGAGGGGTCTTCCCCTTCTCGGCCGCGGAATACCTTCTGATCAGCTCCATGGAGGCAAGATGGAGAAGAACAAGAGCAGACGGAAGCAAGATGAAAGAAAGATGGGCAGGGGCTCTGGCCGCCCGCACATTTATAGCCGGGAGAAGGTAAATCGTCGGCCTTCCACGATCTCCAGTAATGATGATTCTCTCTGCATGCAGCATGCAGTTGTCAAGTCGAGCAGTTGCCGAGGCAGTGTGGGGAAGCGGAGTCTCCCACGTCCCATCAATCGCCATGCGTCATCAAGGCCGCAGGCAGTTAGGGCCAGCGGTGCTCCGCACTTTCCCTTTGGCTTCGCCTGGAAGCTAAGTACGAGTGCACCTTGGGCCCGGGGGCTACTGTCGGCGTCCTGGATTCAGTGGTATCTAGCCATGCCTGCATGCGGCCCACCACATGGCTCCATCAATGGCCTGGTATGGCCCAGCTTCAACATCAACAACACAAGACCCTCGCGAGGCGGGAGACGCCAAGACCCCCGAAGGAATCGGCCTCCTCAGGCTGGCTCCTGAAGGGCAGAGAGTTCTATGCAATGTTGCCTCACGAGGCTCAGCTGATGTGAGCCATGACGACGAAGGCAAGGCGGGCACTAGGTGGGCGCAAAGTGTAGGTTTCCTCTTTGGTGCAAAGGAAGCAGGACGCAGGCGCGGAGTCCCAAGGAATCAGCCAAAGGTTTCCATTCTGGTGCAACAAGACCAAGACCACCAGGACGGCAGGACGGAGGTCATCGACGAGCCCACCGTAGCATAACGGCCAGAGGCTTTTCGCGGGCGAAGACTACCTTTGTCAAGATAGACTGTACTACTTGTCCCCTTTCAAATCCGGCCGTTGTGGGATCCCTTCCCACTCATATTTGGGAAGAGGACCAAGGCCACTATAAATAGGACTAGCCGCCACCATAGAAGGGGGGCGGGATCAGAACAAGCAGAGCTAGCATACACCACGCCAGCTCAAGAACACCTCACCTCCTGAGGCTTGTTCATCCACTTTACTAGCTCATTCCCAGCCCTTCGAGGCAATCCACCAAAACACTGGAGTAGGGTATTACACCACAACAATGGCCCGAACCAGGATAAATCTGCTGTGTCTCTTGTCCCTTTGAGCTCGACGCGCTAGGCTTAGGAGGATCATGATAACCCACAAGTGTAGGGGATCGCAACAGCTTTCAAGGGTAAAGTATTCAACCCAAATTTATTGATTGGACACAAGGGGAGCCAAAGAATATTCTTGAGTATTAGCAGTTGAGTTGTCAATTCAACCACACCTGGATAACTTAGTATCTGCAGCAAAGTGTTTAGTACCAAAAGTGGTATGATAATAAAGGTAACTGTAGCAAAAGTAAAGATAATTGTTTTTGGGTTTTTGTAGTAGTTGTAACAGTAGTAACGGAAAAGTAAATAAGCGAAGAACAATATATGAAAAGCCCGTAGGCAATGGATCGGTGATGGATAACTATGCCAGATGTGATTCCTCATGTAATAGTTATAACATAGGGTGACACAGAACTAGCTCCAGTTCATCAATGTAATGTAGGCATGTATTCCGTAAATAGTCATACGTGCTTATGGAAAAGAACTAGCATGACATCTTTTGTCCTACCCTCCCGTGGCAGCGGGGTCCTAGCGGAAACTAAGGGATATTAAGGCCTCCTTTTAATAGAGAACCGGAACAAAGCATTAGCACATAGTGAATACATGAACTCCTCAAACTACGGTCATCACCGAGAAGTATCCCGATTATTGTCACTTCAGGGTTGTCGGATCATAACACATAATAGGTGACTATAGACTTGCAAGATAGGATCAAGAACACACATATATTCATCAAAACATAATAGGTTCAGATCTGAAATCATGGCACTCGGGCCCTATTGACAAGCATTAAGCATAGCAAAGTCATAGCAACATCAATCTCAGAACATAGTGGATACTAGGGATCAAACCCTAACAAAACTAACTTGATTACATGGTAAATCTCATCCAACCATCACTGTCCAGCAAGCCTATGATGGAATTACTCACGCACGGCGGTGAGCATCATGAAATTGGTGATGGAGGATGGTTGATGATGACGACGACGACGAATCCCCCTCTCCGGAGCCCCGAACAGACTCCAGATTAGCCCTCCCGAGAGAGATTAGGGCTTGGCGGCGACTCCGTGTTGTAAAACGCGATGAAACTTTCTCTCTGATTTTTTTCTCCCCGAACGTGAATACATGGAGTTGGAGTTGAGGTCGGTGGAGGTCCAGGGGGCCCACGAGAAAGGGGGGCACGCCCTATAGGGGGGGGGCACTGTCTCGTGGACAGGGTGTGGGCCCCCTGGTGTATTTCTTTCGCCTAGAAATTCTTATTAATTCCAAAAAGTGCCTCCATGGATTTCCAAGACATTCCGAGAACTTTTCTTTTCTACACATAAAACAACATCTTGGCAGTTCTGCTGAAAACAACGTTAGTCCGGGTTAGTTTCATTCAAATCATGCAAGTTAGAGTCCAAAACAGGGGCAAAAGTGTTTGGAAAAGTAGATACGTTGGAGACGTATCAACTCCCCCAAGCTTAAACCTCTGCTTGTCCTCAAGCAATTCAGTTGATTAACTGAAAGTGATAAAGAAAAACTTTTACACACTCTGTTTGCTCTTGTTGTTGTAAACATGAAAAGCCAGCATTCAAGTTTCAGCAAATACTGTGAACTAACCATACTCACAATAACACTTAGGTCTCACAATTACTCATATCAATAGCATAATCAGCTAGCGAGCCATAATAATAAAACTCGGATGACAACACTTTCTCAAAACAATCATAACATGATATAACAAAATTGTATCTCGCTAGCCCTTTCTGAGACCGCAAAACATAAATGCAGAGCACCTTTAAAGATCAAGGATTGACTAAACATTGTAATTCATGGTAAAAGAGATCCAGTCAAGTCATACCCAATATAAACCAATAGTAATGAATGCAAATGATAGTGTGCTCTCCAGCGGGTGCTTTTAATAAGATAGGTGATGACTCAACATAAAAGTAAATAGAGAGGCCCTTCACAGAGGGAAGCAGGGATTTGTAGAGGTGCCAGAGCTCGATTTTAAAATAGAGATTGAAGAACATTTTGAGCGGCATACCTTCACTGTCAACGCAACAACTATGAGATGGTTGTATCTTCCATACTACATGCATTATAGGCAGTTCCCAAACAGAATGGTATAGGTTTATACTCCCCCAACCACCAACAAGCATCAATCCATGGCTTGCTCGAAACAACGAGTGCCTCCAACTAACAACAACCCTGGGGGAGTTTTGTTTAATTATTTTGATTTGCTTTGATCTTTTAGGATCATGGGACTGTGCATCCCGGTTACCGGCCCTTTCTCGTGAATGAGGAGCGGAGTCCACTCCTCTTGAGAATAACCCACCTAGCCTAGAAGATATAGGCAGCCCTAGTTGAAACATGAGCTGCTCGAGCATACAAAACAGAATTTCATTTGAAGGTTTGGAGTTGGGCACATACTCCCTCTGGTCCTTTTTACTCTGCATATTAGGTTTGTCTGAAGTCAATCTCATCCAACTTTGACCAAGTTTATATAAAAAATTATTGACATTTACATAACAACACCAACATCATTAGATTCATCTTGGAATATATTTTCATATTATATTTATTAGATATTATAGATGCTAATAATTTGTAATATAAATTTGGTCAAACTTAGCTAAGTTTGACTTTCGGCAAATCCAATGTGCAGAGTAAAAAGGACCGGAGGGAGTACAAATTCACTTGGAACGGCAGGTAAATACCGCATAAAGGAAGGTATAGTGGACTCATATGGAACAACTTTGAGGTTTAAGGAGTTTGGATGCACAAGCAGTATTCCCGCTTAGTACAGGTGAAGGCTAGCAAAAGACAGGGAAGCGACCAACTGAGAGAGCGACAACAGTCATAAACATGCATTAAAATTAATTCACACCGAGTACAAGCATGAGTAGGATATAATCCACCATGAACATAAATATCATGAAGGTTATGTTGATTTGATTCAACTACATGCATGAACATGTGCCAAGTCGAGTCACTGAATTCATTCAAAGGAGGATACCATCCCATCATACCACATCATAATCATTCTAATAGCATGTTGGCACGCAAGGTAAACCATTATAACTCATAGGTAATCAAGCATGGCACAAGCAACTATAATCTCTAAATGTCATTGCAAATATGTTTACTTCATAATAAGCTGACTCGGAAACGATGAACTCATCATATTTACAAAAACAAGAGACGTCGAGTTCATACCAGCTTTTCTCATCCCAATAAGTCCATCATATATCGTCATTATTGCCTTTCACTCGCACGACCGAACGATGTGTATAATAATAAGAGTGCACGTGCATTGGACTAAGCTGGAATCTGCAAGCATTCAACTCAAAAGAGAAGACAGGTAATATGGGCTCTAAGTTAAATAAACAATCATGCATATGAGAGCCACTAAGCATTTTCAATACGGTCTTCTCGACCCCCAAAGGAAAGAAAAGAAAATAAAACTATTTACACAAAAAAGCTCCCAACAAGTAAAAAGCAGAACAAGAAATCTTTTTGGTTTTCATTTTAATTCTACTATAAGCATGGAAATTAAACTAACTAATTTTTTTGGTTTTTCTTAAGGTTTATCAAACACACAAGAAGAAAACAAGAAAAAGAAAATTAAACTAACATGGATAGTACAATGAAAGAGTATGAGCACCGACGACTAGTGTGTGAACATGAATGTAAAGTCGGTGAGAAATACGTACTCCCCCAAGCTTAGGCTTTTGGCCTAAGTTGGTATAGTACCAAGGACCGCCTGGATGAAATCCGTAAGTGAAACCGGGGTCGTACTGAGATGCAGCGGCAACCGCCTCCTGAGCTGCAGCATGTTGGCGAGCTGCCTCCGCTCTCCTCTCGTGTTCAGCTGCTTCCTCCCTGGTGACAACATATCTTCCTTTTGCCCGATAATCAAAAAGGTAGGGAGCAGGAAGAGTAACAAGGACGATGTTGCGTCTGTCATAGGTTAGTCGATATTGGAGGAATTGTTCATTCCTCCCAAGAAATTGATGACTGACCATAGCTTCATAATCCAAATAAACATGAGGTATTATCATATCTCCCTCTCGTGGGGCTATACCAAGATAATTAGCCACACGGGTTGCATAAATTCCTCTAAATAAATTTCCCTTTCTACTATTATTCTGCAACCTAGGTGCAACTATTGCCCCCAAGTTATAACCTTCATAACCTAACACAGCACTCTCGAGGACACACAGATCAGGAACACACATGTGACATGCTTCATCTTTACCGTTAATGCATCTACCAATAAAGAGAGCAAAATAATGTATAGCAGGAAAATGAATACTCCCTATGGTAGCTTGTGTTATGTCCCTAGATTCCCCCATAGTAATACTAGCAAGAAAATCTCTAAATTCACATTTGTGAGGATCATTAATATTACCCCACTGCGGGAGGTTGCAAGCAGTTATGAAATACTATAAATCCATGGTATAATATGTATCATAAATATCAAATATGACACTAGGAGAATTACACGCACAGTTATATTTGAACCTCCCCACAAAAGAATCAGTCAACTGATAGTACTGCGGGCACTTATCTTGTAAGAAGTCCTCCAGCTCGGCATTACGCACATACGCGTCAAATTCCTCCCTGAAGCCTGCTTCGACCATAAAATCATCGGATGGCCACTGAGGGAGTCCTGGACTAGGGGGTGTTCGGACAGCCGGACTATCATCGTCAGCCGGACTCCAAGACTATGAAGATACAAGATTGAAGACTTCGTCCCGTGTCCGGATGGGACTTTCCTTGGCGTGGAAGGAAAGCTTGGCGATACGGATATGTAGATCTCCTACCATTGTAACCGACTCTGTGTAACCCTAGCCCTCTCCGGTGTCTATATAAACCGGAGGGTTTTAGTCCGTAGGACACACAACCATTACAACAATCATACCATAGGCTAGCTTCTAGGGTTTAGCCTCCTTGATCTCGTGGTAGATCTACTCTTGTACTATCCATATCATCAATATCAATCAAGGAGGAGTAGGGTTTTACCTCCATCGAGAGGGCCCGAACCTGGGTAAAAACATCATGTCCCTTGTCTCCTGTTACCATCCGCCTAGACGCACAGTTCGGGACCCCCTACCCAAGATCCGCCGTTTTCGACACCGACATTGGTGCTTTCATTGAGAGTTCCTCTGTGTCGTCACCGATAGGCTTGATGGCTTCTTCAATCAACAACAACGCAGTCCAGGGTGAGACTTTTCTCCCCGGACAGATCTTCGTGTTCGGCGGCTTTGCACTACGGGCCAATTCACTGGGCCATCTGGAGCAGATTGAAAGCTACGCCCCTGGCCATCAGGTCAGGTTTGGAAGCCTAAACTTCACGGCCGACATCCGCGGAGACTTGATCTTCGACGGATTCGAGCCACAACCGAGCGTGCCGCGCTGTCACGATGGGCATGATTTAGCTCTGCCGCCGGACAGTGCCCTGGAGGCCGCACACGAGTCCGCTCTGACCCATAGTTCGGAGCAGACCGCGTAGATCGAGGACGGGTGGCTGGACACCGCCTCGGGAGCTGCAACTTCTATGGCGATGGAGCCAAATACTGACCTTGTCCCTTACAAAGCTCGTGACTCCGAGGCGCCGGACTCCGAACCTCCTGTGCCCCTGCCAATCGATTCCGATTGGGCGCCGATCATGGAGTTCACCGCCGCGGACATCTTTCAGCACTCACCCTTTGGCGACATCCTAAATTCGCTAAAGCATCTCTCGTTATCAGGAGAACCCTGGCCGGATTGCGGTCAAGATGGTTGGGATGCGGACGACGAAGAAATTCAAAGCCCACCCACCACCCACTTTGTAGCCAGTGTCGACGATCTAACCGACATGCTAGACTACGACTCCGAAGACATCGACGATATGGACAACGATGCCGGAGACAATCAAGAACTAGCGCCTATAGGGCACTGGAAGACCACCTCGTCATACGACATATACATGGTGGAAACCCCAAAGGATGGGGACGGCAAAGAAGCAACGGAGGCAGATTCTGCTAAGAAACAGCCCAAGCACCGACGTCATCGGCGCCGCTCTAAATCCCGCCACAGTAAGAATGGAGATTCCGGCACCGGAGATAATAACACCCCTGAGAGTGCCGAAGACAACCCCCTCCAGCAAGATTCAGCACAGGAGGACGGGGAAGCCGGCCCTCCAGAGAGAGCGGTAGACGAGGAGGATGAAAACTACATGCCTCCCTCCGGAGACGAGGCAAGCCTCAACGACGACGAATTCATCGTGCCAGAGGATCCTGTCAAACAAGAGCGTTTTGAACGCAGGCTTATCACCACGGCAGATAGCCTGAAGAAAAAGCAGCAACAGCTTCAAGCTGATCAAGACCTGCTGGCCGACAGATGGACTGAGGTCCTCGCGGCCGAAGAGTATGAACTCGAATGCCCCTCCAAGAGCTACCCAAAACGCAAGTTGCTCCCCCGACTAGAGGAGGAAGCATACAAACCTTCATCACCAGTGCACAATACGACAGACCGACCACCCCGTGGTCACGACAGAGAGGCATCCAGGCCCTCCATCAGGACCGTACCCCGGCACCGCTCGAAAAGTACGAAGCCACGAGGGAATGCGCCAGACTTGCGGGATATATTGGAGGACAAGGCAAGACAATCCAGATCTATCTACGGATCACGTGGGCACCCCACGACCCACGACGACTTCCGTCGCGTCGGATACAGCAACTCCGGCCGGGCCGAACACAGCAGCCAACGCTCTCTTGAGCTATGTCATGATATTGCTCAATATAGAGGCGCCGCACACCCACTATGCTTCACTGACGAAGTAATGGATCATCAAATCCCTAAAGGGTTTAAACCCATGAACATTGAATCCTACGATGGCACAACAGACCCCGCGGTTTGGATCGAAGATTATCTCCTTCATATCCACATGGCCCGCGGCAACGATCTCCATGCCATCAAGTATCTCCCACTCAAGCTTAAAGGACCAGCTCGGCATTGGCTTAACAGCTTGCCCGCAGAGTCAATTGGGTGTTGGGAGGACCTGGAATCCGCATTCCTCGACAACTTGTAGGGCACATACGTGCGACCACCAGACGGCGATGACCTAAGCCATATAATTCAGCAGCCAGACGAATCGGCCAGACAGTTCTGGACATGGTTCTTAACAAAGAAAAATCAAATCGTCGACTGTCCGGATGCAGAGGCCCTCGCAGCCTTCAAACATAACATCCGCGACGAGTGGCTGGCCCGGCACCTAGGACAGGAAAAGACGAAATCCATGGCAGCCCTCACATCACTCATGACCCGCTTCTGTGCGGGAGAGGACAGCTGGCTAGCTCGCAGCAACAACCTCAGCAAAAATGCTGACAGTTCGCATACTAAGGACCACAATGGCAGGTCGCGTCGGAACAAAAACAAACGTCGCGTTCACGGCGATAACAATGAGGATACGGCAGTCAACACCGGATTCAGAGGCTCTAAACCCGGTCAGCGGAAGAAGCCATTCAAAAGAACTACTCCGGGTCCGTCCAATTTGGACCGAATACTCGACCGCTCTTGCCAGATACATGGCACCCCCGAAAAGCCAGCAAATCACACCAACAGAGATTGTTGGGTATTCAAGCAGGCAGGCAAGTTAATTGCCGAAAACAATGACAAGGGGCTGCACAGCGACGACGAGGAGGAGACTCGACCGCCGAACAGTAGAGGACAGAAGAGTTTTCCCCCACAAGTGCGGACGGTAAACATGATATACGCAACCCACATACCCAAGAGGGAGCGGAAGCGTGCACTTAGGGACGTATATGCGATGGAGCCAGTCGCCCCAAAGTTCAACCCATGGTCCTCTTGCCCGATCACTTTCGATCGAAGGGACCACCCTACCAGTATCCGTCATGGTGGGTTCCCCGCATTGGTCTTAGACCCAATCGTCGATGGATTTCACCTCACTAGAGTCCTGATGGACGGCGGCAGCAGCCTGAACCTGCTTTATCAGGATACAGTGTGCAAGATGGGCATAGACCCATCAAGGATTAAACCTACAAAGACGACCTTCAAAGGCGTCATACCAGGTGTTGAGGCCAATTGTACAGGCTCAGTCACACTGGAAGTGGTCTTCGGATCCCCGGATAACTTCCGAAGCGAGGAGTTAATCTTCGACATAGTCCCGTTCTGCAGCGGCTATCACGCTCTGCTCGGACGAACTGCGTTTGCAAAGTTCAACGCGGTGCCGCATTATGCATACCTCAAGCTCAAGATGCCAGGCCCTCGTGGAGTCATCACGGTCAACGGAAATACTGAACGCTCCCTCCGAACAGAGGAACACACAGCGGCTCTCGCGGCAGAAGTACAGAGCAGCCTTTTGAGGCAATTTTCGAGTCCGGCCGTCAAACGACCGGACATGGACAAACGCGCCCGGAGTAACATCAATCAAGACCACCTGGCACGTTCCGAGCATGCGTAGCAATGCGGCCCCAACCCCAGCCCTCGCATGATTGCAAGACCAGCTCTTTGCGTACATCACTACACTCTGGAGATACCATGGGCATAGGGGGAGGGGCACGACCACGACAGGCCCAGAGTGCGGCTTAACCACACCAGGGGCTCCCAAGTGTGTCACTCTTTTTTCCTTTTTTTACAGGACTCCGTTCACCAGAGGCCCTGTCCGGCAGTAGACCTGCCGAACTCATGATGCAACAGCCAGGGAGGGACAAAGGCTACGACGAACACTCAGGTGGTCTCCATTATGAGCATTAAATTTGTTAAATACACCAGTCCGCAGCCCCACCCCTGGAGGGGGACATGTTTAATTAGTCCAATCCCTTGCTTACCGCACTATTTGTATCATCCTGCACTCATAGCAGAATTTCTTGAATAAACAATGCAGCACTTTTTGCCTATAATTGCATTCCTTTTTTTTACATATATGTTCATTAATGACATCTTGCACCCGTACATTCTGGTACGGCAGAATACACCAGGGGCTTGTGTTCCCTGCATTATGGTGTGATAACTCCGAACACTTTCACAAGTGCGGCACCCTGAACTTATAGCATTATATGCATCGGCTCCGAATCATGTCTTGGGTCAATAGTTGGGTTTGCCCGGCTCCCATGTTTTGGTACCTTATGTTCCGTTCTGTCGGCTAAGGTAGCACTGGGAGAACCACTGCGATTGCGCCCCGGTTGAGCTGGGCGAGCGCCTCAGTGGAGAAAGCTAAAACTGACTGTCATGATAAGGCGAGAGACTGGTCGCTGTTCGAGAGGTCTTTTCGAGTCCCTAAAGACTTATGCCGCTTCGAGCGAGGAACCGGCTGTGTCCGGCCCAGGCGTGGATAGCGCTCCGAACTCGGTCTTCCGAATACTAGGGGCTTCACCGAAATTTAAAATAATAGAATTCTATGGCTAAGTGAGAGTGTTCAAGCATTATAAGTCCGGTTGCCTTGTTCATTGTGTTGAGCGCCTCCCTCGATGGACCCAAAAATGGGAACAAGAATGCTCAAGTTTATCCCGAACACCCCAGCCCTCGCGGCATGGGGGCTGAAGCCGACGACTTGCCATCTCTCAGATTTTATAAATGGCCGCACAGAAGGTAATATTTTAAATCAATAAGCGTTGCTTAGCGCATATGAACAAAGTTTTCAGCGCACAGGATAACACATTGCGAGTTTACTGAATAATTATTTCTTTGGGGCACTCATCCGCAATCTTGCGGGCACCCTTCAGGACACTCTTGTAGTACATTTCGGGCATGCGATACTCCTTGCCCGCCGGTGGCGTGTCCGTGATAAGCCTCTCAGCATCCAGCCTGCCCCAGTGCACCTTTGCGCGGGCAAGGGCCCGACGGGCACCTTCAATGCAGGCGGAGCGCTTGATGACTTCCACCCAGGGGCACGCATCCACCAGCCGCCGCACGAGGCCGAAGTAGCTCCCAGGCATGGCCTCTCCAGGCCACAGCCGGACTATGACGCCCTTCATGGCCTGCTTGGCTGCCTTGTGGAGCTCGACCAGCTGCTTCAGCTGGTCGCTAGGGGGCACCGAGTGTCCGGCCTCAGCGTACTGAGACCAGAAGACCTTCTCCGTTGAGCTCCCCTCCTCGGCCCGGTAGAATGCGGCGGCACCGGACATGCTGCGAGGCAGATCTGCAAACGCCCCTGGAGAGCTCCGAATCCGGGTAAGTAACAGGTAATTTACATTCACATGCTTGCTTTGCATGAAAAATGCCTTACCCGCCGCTATTTTCTTCACCTCCTCAATCTCCTGGAGGGCCTTATGGGCCTCAGCCTTAGCGGCTTTGGCACTTTCAAGAGCCGAGGCAAGCTCGGACTCTCGAGTCTTCGAGTCGCGCTCCAAACTCTCATGCTTTTCCATGAGAGCCTGGAGCTCTTGCCGCACCTCCGCCACCCGCGCCTCCTGCTTCTCTCGCTTCGCCCGTTCCACGGCCGCATTGCGTTCGGCCGCGGACACGGCCTCCTTCAGGGTTGCCACCTCGCTCGTGGCCCCTGCAGTACCCACGTTATCCTTGTTATTTCTATCGCAACCAAAATCCTTTTCTGTAAGGTACAAACTTAAAAATGGTGTCACTCACCTTCTTTGACCTCGAGCTGCTTCTTGGCAAGGCCGAGCTCTTGCTCAGACCGCTCGAGGTCCTGCTTCAAAGCACCGACCTCCGCAGTCAGTGCGGCAAAGGTCAGCAGCGCAGCCTGCAAACTCATATTGACATAATTTTTAGCACTCCTGAGTATATCTTTTTTAGATCCTCAATCCGGTTTTTCTTTCTGAACACCGAACCGAGCATCAGGGGCTACTGTCTATGCGGTATTACATTACATATTTTAAACTTCTTACCTCAAATCCTGTTAGAAGGCTACTACAGGCTTCGGTCAGCCCGCTCTTGGCGAGCTGAACCTTCTGAATCACCGCACTCATGATAGTGCGGTGTTCTTCTTCGATGGAAGCGCCGTTAAGCGCCTCCAACAAGTTGTCCGGCGCCTCCGGTTGGACGGAGGCCGCCAGCGGCACGGTCTTGCCCTTCTTACGAAGGGGCCGCCTGCCGGACTCCGGAACCACTGCGGGTTTCGGCATGGAGTCCGGCACAAAGTCTGGGAGGCTGCCTTGCGGCACCTCCGGAGCCTCCTCCTGATGGGTCCCCTCTTGGGACCCCACCTCGACGTCGTCAGCATCACGAGGGGTGGAGGCAGTCGAAATGGAATCCACGTCCGACGGAGCCAAGGACCCGCTCGATGAAGCGGGAAGATCATCATCGGCCGGACTACATGTAGTGGGCGGCATTAGAAGGACACTATGTGACACAAAAGGGATATTATAAAGGAATCCAGATACTTACGATCTTGCCGGAGGCCTGGCCCTCGAGGGCCACTCTTTGTCGCCAACATTAGCGTTGGCGGAGCTGTCCGGGGGAAGAGTCCTTCCCCTCTTGGACCCTTCGGCCTCCCCCGTTGGGGAAGCCTTCCTTTTCCTCTCTCCCCCCTCCGGGAGAGAGTCCTCTTTCTCCTCCTCGTCTTCGGGGGAGGAGTCCACCTCGGAGCCATCGGACGATGAGTCCGATATCACCTGGCGTCGGGAACTTCTTCAAGTTCTCGTGGCCTTCTTCTTGGCCTTCTTCTCCGGCACCACATAAAGTGCCGGGACTAGCAGCCCCGTTAAACGGGCGTCCACTGGGTCTTCGGGAAGAGGAGCCGGACAGTCTACCTGTCCGGACGTCCTCTGCTAGTCCTGTCAAAGGCATTGGGAGTTTTAGATCCCACATAGAATTAAACTATGGAAGATAATAAGTGTCCCATAGAGGAAAACAAAGCTTACCTCGCTGGCCGGGCGCTTGGTGCTGAATCCGCGATCTTCAGTCGCGGACGCGGGGGCTTCTCCGCCCTTGAACAGCACCCTCCAGGGACCTTCGTACGTTGTGCCGAAGAGCCCGCTGAGGGTCCGGTGCTGTGCCGGATCGAACTCCCACAAGTTGAGGGCCCGTTGTTGGCAGGGGAGAATCCGGCGGACGAGCATGACCTGGATCACATTGACAAGCCTAAGCTTCTTGTTCACCAAGGTCTGGAGACAGGACTGGAGTCCTGTCAGCTCCTCCGAACTGCCCCATAGCAGGCCCTTCTCTTTCCAGGAGGTGAGCTGCATAGGGATACCAGATCTGAACTCGAGGTCCGCTGCCCATTTAGGGTCACGCGGCTCGGTTGTAGAACCACCCCGATTGCCATCCCTTGATGGACTCCACGAGGGCCCCCTCGAGCCAAGTGGCGTTGGGCATTTTGCCCACCATGGCACCTCCGCACTCCGCTTGAGCGCCCTTCACCACCTTCGGCTTGACGTTGAAGCTCTTGAGCCACAAGCCAAAGTGAGGCCGGATGCAGAGGAAGGCCTCGCACATGACGATAAACGCCGAGATGTCGAGGATGAAGTTCGGCGCCAGATCGTGGAAGTCCAGGCCGTAGTAGAATATGAGCCCTCGGACGAAGGGATGAAGTGGGAAGCCCAGTCCGCGGAGGAAGTGGGGAAGGAATACGACCCTCTCATGAGGCCTGGGGGTGGGGATGAGCTGCCCCTCGTCGGGCAGCCGGTGCGCGATGTCGCTGGAAAGGTATCCGGCGCCGCGCAGCTTTTCGATGTGCTCCTCCGTAACGGAGGAGGCCAACCACTTGCCTCCCTCTCCAGACATGGCTGGAGAAGGTCGAGACGAGATGTGTGGACTTGGGCGCTACAGCTCGAGTGCGCGGAGATGGATAGGCAAAGGAGGAAGAAGGCGTAGGTAAAAAGGTGGATCCTTATCCCCTTATATATAGGCGGACGAAGACTATGCGTCCCCACCGGCCTGGTAAAACTCGCTTATCTCCCAAGCGCCACCATCAATGGCGCGGTTGGGTTACCCACGTCCGTATTGATGGGAATCCCGGAATAAGGGGAACACGATCTCTGCTTCGACAAGACGTGCCAAGGAAACTGCTTCGCTAAACGCGCTGAGGTGGTATGGTAAAAAATGATTCAAGTAAAGGCTTTGTGGTGGTATGACGTCACGCCACAAAATACGTCAGCAGATTGAACTTGTGTACATATTATTCCCTCTACGGTGGAATGTGGAATTTATTTTGCAGAGCCGGACACTATCCTGGTGTTCACAATCTTCTATGAATTATTCGGAGGAGGAACCCGCCTTGCAATGCCGAACAATATGCGCGCCGGACTCATCGTCATTGAAGCCTGGTTCAGGGGCTACTGAGGGAGTCCTGGACTAGGGGGTGTTCGGACAGCTGGACTATCATCGTCAGCCGGACTCCAAGCCTATGAAGATACAAGATTGAAGACTTCGTCCCGTGTCCGGATGGGACTTTCCTTGGCGTGGAAGGCAAGCTTGGCGATACGGATATGTAGATCTGCTACCATTGTAACCGACTCTATGTAACCCTAGCCCTCTCCGGTGTCTATATAAACCGAAGGGTTTTAGTCCATAGGACACACAACCATTACAACAATCATACCATAGGCTAGCCTCTAGGGTTTAGACTCCTTGATCTCGTGGTAGATCTACTCTTGTACTACCCATATCATCAATATCAATCAAGCAGGAGTAGGGTTTTACCTCCATCGAGAGGGCCCGAACCTGGGTAAACACATCGTGTCCCTTGTCTCCTATTACCATCTGCCTAGACACACAGTTCGGGACCCCCTACCCGAGATCCGCCGGTTTTGACACCGACAGCCACTCACAAGCTCGTACATCTGCGTCCCTCGGCAATTCAACATCTTGCTCACGTATAGCAATCATGGGCCCTTTCTTCACCGAGGAACCACCTTGGTACATTGTCGGTGTCAAAACCGGCGGATCTCGGGTAGGGGGTCCCGAACTGTGCGTCTAGGCGGATGGTAACAGGAGACAAGGGACACGATGTTTTACCCAGGTTCGGGCCCTCTTGATGGAGGTAAAACCCTACGTCGTGCTTGATTAATATTGATGATATGGGTAGTACAAGTGTGGATCTACCACGAGATCAAGGAGGCTAAACCCTAAAGCTAGCCCATGGTATGATTGTTGTAATGTATGTTGTGTCCTACGGACTACAGCCCTCCGGTTTATATAGACACCGGAGAGGTCTAGGGTTACACAGAGTCGGTTACAATGGTAGGAGATCTACATATCCGTATCACCAAGCTTGCCCTCCACGCCAAGGAAAGTCCCATCCGGACACGGGACGGAGTCTTCAATCTTGTATCTTCGTAGTCTTGGAGTCCAGCAGACGATGATAGTCCGGCTGTCCGGACACCCCCTAGTCCAGGACTCCCTCAGTAGCCCCTGTACTAGGCTTCAATGACGATAAGTCCGGCGCGCATAATGTTCGGCATTGCAAGGCCGGTTCCTCCCTTGAATAATCCAGAGAAGATCATGAACACCAGGATAGTGTCCGGCTCTGCAAAATAAATTCCACATTCCACCGCAGAGAGAATAAAATGTACACCAGTCCAATCTGCTGACGTATTATGCGGCATGACATCAGACCGCTACCAAGCCTTTATTTGAATCGTTTTTTATTATACCACCTCAGCACGTTTAGCGAAGCGGTTTCCTTGGCACGTCCTGTCAAAGCAGAGATCGTGTTCCCCTTATTCCGGGATTCTCATCAATACGGACGTGGGTAACCCAACCGCGCCCGTCGCCACGTCTCCTCTATCGAAGGTGACTCACGAACGGTCACGGAGACGGCTCTTGGTATTTTCCCCCTTTATAAGAGGACCAAGGCTCGTTTCTTTTCTTCAATCTTCCATTGAATCTTCTCCTTGCTCCAAGTTCCAACACCCAGAGCCCCAGATTCGAGCGCTTCGGACCTTCAACCATGTCCGGCTCCGACCTCCAGGGTCGGTGGCTGCCCTCCTCCGTTACGGAGGAGGACGTGCTAAAGCTTCATGAGGCCAAGTACTTGTCCTACTCCGGAGCCCGGCGAGTACGTCTTCTTCGTACCCCACCTCCGTCGGGGTTTAGGCTTCCTGACGGACCCCTTCGTGAGAGGGCTCATGTTCTACTACGGGCTGGATTTTCACGACTTGGCTCCGGAGTCCATCCTCCACATCTCCGCATTCATTATCGTCTGCGAAGCCTTCCTCCGCGTCTCCACATCTCCACATCTCCACTTCGGCCTATGGCTGAAGACCTTCAATGTGGAGCCGGAGATGATTGGGGGGCGTCAAGCGGAGTGCGGCTGGGTGGCCATAAGCAGAAGGGCCGATGCCCCATGGCCCAAGGGTTCCTTCCAAGAGGAGCTCGGACTGTGGCAGCAGGAGTGGTTCTATATCACCACTCCGAAGGGCAGCAAGCAAAAGCCGCCGCCTTCATTCCGCCCGGGACCTCCACGCAGACTGATGTCGTGGGTCAACCAAGGGCTCAATTGGGGGCTGTCCGAAGACGTGCCCTTATTGCAGGGCCGGATTCGAGACCTCCAGGGGAGGGAGATCAATCTGGTTGTGGTGATGCAGGTCATGCTAATCAGGCGTCTTCCGCCCTACAAACGCCGTCCTCTCCGGTTATGGGAGTTCAATCTGGAGGGACCTCAAATTCTCCAACACTCCATGGGTGCGACACCCATGGAGATGTACAAGTTGTTCTTCGGACCGCAGGCGGCGTGTCCGGAATTGACAGAGGACACAGGCTTAAGTTGCAATCGCCCAGATACTCAGGTAAGTAGCTTAGAGTCCGGATGTTCTGTTTATTTGCTTTTCTAGAGTTTGCCTCCTGACCCATTACTCTTCATCAGGAGTGGGTAGCACGATCGAAGCTGATAAGGTGTCCGGCCCCCCTCCCAAAGACCGCACTGGAGCCCGTGCTGGTCAGAATGTTGGAGGTCGCGCCCGTAGAAGGGAGCGATGGGGAAAATAGAAGAGCTATCATTTCGCCCAAAGAGGCGTCTGAAGAGGGGGGGATCAAAAACCCCTCCTTCCCGGGGGAGAAGAGGACCGCCTCTGAAGATCCGGAGGCCAAAGCCCCTAAACGGGGGAAGAAATATTCACCGAGGGGTCCTGCGTCCGGGGAGAACCCTGACGTACAATCGTCTCTAAAGGATCAGCCCTCCAGCGAGCCGTGAGTAGGAAAAGGGGAGTTCATTAATAAGAAAATACCTCCATTTGTGCTTCTGTGGATAACCGAAACTTTACTGTACAGTTCGGATTTGCGGACTTCTCAGATGAGTTCGTCTTCGGGGGATCTTCGTCCGGAGATGATGGAGAGCGAGACGCTTCCGTCTGCTGCGTCGCCGGACAGGGCAGACGAGCCTGAAGTATCGTCACGGAGGGTGTCCCAGAGCCCGGTGGAGCCGGAGAGTTCGGCGCCGACTAGTGTCCGGCCGGGGGAGCTGAAGAGTCTTCTTGAGAAGGCGTCCATCTCAGAAGATCACCGTGCTTTGATGAGTATGGTGATCGGAAGGATTTCGTCCGCCGAAAGCGGATTGCATAATGCCGTCCGGAGTTTGCTGGCGGGATTTGAGGTACGTAAGAACGACGCACCTTTTTGACAGTTTTGCACATAGAAGTGCGCCCTGTATATATAGTAGCCCCTGAGACTCGGCAAGTTGTCGAAAGCGACAGCGTGCCAAGGATCAAAATCGCAGGTATTGAATGTTGTCCTTTCTATGTAGGTGGCGGATAGTCCGGGGGCTGGCCGGACTAGTGGAGTTGTCGAGTTAATGCGGCAACTTGATGTGGCGGATGCGGACATCACGCTTATCAACTGGCGACTTGACGAGTCGCAAGGTAAATGAATTCTCCGCAATCTCTTATTTGAGGGAGCCAAAGCTCGCCTCTGATAATATATATGCTGTGATACAGACGGTGTTGCTGCTGTGGAGAGCCTTCGGGCCGAGCTTGCTCAAGCTAAGGAGCAAGCCCGAAGGAGTGATGCGGCTGCCTCGAGGGCGGCCGAGGAGTTGAAAGCTGAAAAGGCTGCACACAGCCTAAGCAGGGAAAAGGTGGCCGAATTGGCCGTGAAATTAAAAGATGCTGCCGACCGCAACGAGGCTCTTGAAAAGGAGCGCTTATCGGAGCGGGAAAACCTGGGGAAGGCCACCGCCGAGGCCAAGGATGCCCGTTCTACAATGCGGGCTATGAAGGAGGAGCTGCGCCAGGCCGGAGATATTGTGGCTGGCAAGCCGTTTCTGCTGCGTCGCCGGCTTACGGATCAAAAATATGCCCAACTTGGCCAGCTGTGGGGTCCGGAGGATCCATATATGGACTTAGCGGCAAGTGTGGCGGATGCCGTTGAGCACTTCCGGAGCCAGAAGGATCACAAGACGGAAGAGCTATTTTGGTCTCAATTCCATAGTCCGGAGCGTTCACTTCCGCTGACCGATCGGTTGGCCAAGTGGGCTGAGCTAAATAGATTGTCCGGACTTGCCATGACTGATATCGTGGCTCATGTCTGGCCAAAGAGGCCCAAGGCGACGAGCTATTTCGGCTTATTGCAGCAATTTCTTGGAGCGGTGCCGCATATCAAGGAGATGAAGCGGTCGGCCTGCATAGAAGGCGCGCGGATGGCCCTTGCCCGTGTGAAGACACATTGGACAGAAATGGATGCCACCGCTATTGCCGCCCAGGGTTCGGACGAAAGCCGGTTACCCGCCGAGCACTATTTTGGGGAAGTTATGCGTGGCGCTCGTGTAATAGAGTCGCAGTGCTAAAAAAATGTTACGTTCAAATGAACGTTTTTATCTTGTAAGACAATGATTATAATGTAATCACTTTTTAGACTTGTGCGTCCCAAGTATTAAAATATCTCCTATGCGGCCGTATATGTATACATTTGTATAACCTGAAAGATTGCAGTCTTCGGCTTCAGCCCCCACGCACAAGGTGCGGGGGTGTTCGCAAAAATAGCGCGTTTTCACACTTAATCCGACGTCTCGGTCCTGTTAAGGAGGTGGTAGCGTAGCAAACGAGGCAATCCGGACTATGATGCTTTATCACTTTCACTTAGCCAGTGGAGCTCAAGGGTGGGGCTACGATATAGCCCCTTGGGGCACCGCGCTTCTCCGAATTCGGGGCGCGTGTGTGCCTGACCGGGAAACGGCCCTTCATCAAAGCGGGGAATTCTAAACATTCCGGTAGTCGATCGAGTGGTTGACCAGTCTCCCGTTGTATCATGACAGTCAGTTTTCGGCTTTCTCTACTGAGGTGCTCGCCCAGCCGAACTGGGGCACAATCGTAGTAGTTCTCCTGGTGCCGCGTTAGCTGATGATACAGAACGTAAGGCAGCAAAACACAGGAGCTGGGCAAACCCAACATTTGACCAAAGACATGATTCGGAGCTGATGCATATAAGGCCTAACTCGAGACGCCGAACACTCCCTAAGGTGTTCGGTCTTTGTAATAATGGGTAGAACAATGCCCTGAGCCCCTAGTGTCCAGGTACGGGCATGGTCTTCTGACGCGGCCGATGCCAAAACGTCAGGCTCCGCTTTGGTTATAATGAGAAACCAAGGGATTATAACAACAAGAGACAGTAAAAAAGGTTTACGCAGGGTCTTAATCTGAAAAGAATCCTCGCGACGGGTCCCCACTACACGTCTGCGCCTGTGTCTCCGTTGTGCCGTTATCCTAGACGGGTGTGCACGATGTTCATCTATAAAAAGAGAGGAACTTAGTTTAAAAGGAATTTGTGCAAAATATATAAGAAGAAAGAAATATAAACAAGTAAAGCGGAGTCTGTGTGAGCTCGCTGTTGCTTGTGCGCGCAGCCCCTTGTGAAGGGATGTGCGGCTAGGGAGCCCCTAGCTTACTTATGCCGGACTCATCTGACCGTGTCCGGGGTCTTTAAATGACCCTCGCACTGAAATGATGCCACGTGGACCGGGCATCTTGAGTGTAAGAGACGCATAATGCGGTATGGCGTTGAAGCGGACAAAGGCCTCTCGTCCCAAGAGTGCTTGATAGCCACTTCTAAATGGGACGATATGAAAGATTAGTTTTTCGCGTCGAAAGTTGTTCGGTGATCCGAACACAACTTCTAGTAATTGGGAGCCCATAAACTTGGCGTAAGGACCTGGCGTCACTCCTTTAAAGGAAGTGCGGCTGTGTCGAATTGTAGTTAGGTCTATCCCCAACTTGCGGATTGTGTTTGAATACAGCAGGTTTAAGTCGCTGCCTCCGTCCATCAGGACTTGTTTAAATTGTAGTCCGTCGATTATGGGATCCAATATCAGGGCAGTCCATCGTGCATTTCGAACGCTTCTGGAATAATCCAGGTGGTCGAAAGTGATTGGTTTTGATGTCCAATCTCTATGTTTCGCTGGATTGGACCGTGCGAGACCCATTTTAACGGGTGCCGCACTGTTTTTCCGTATTATCACATGAAGTGAATTTACCGCTTTGACCTCTTGTGGGAAATTCTTTTGTTTTCCGGTGCTCTGCTGGTGGGGTTTGTCATCTTCGCTTGACGCATCGAGCCCCTTGTGTTCGGCGTTTAGTCGGCCGGACTATTTGAAAACCCAACAATCTCGATGGGTGTGGTTTGCAGGCCTTCCGGGGGTACTGTGGATTTGACATATCCGACCCAAAATCTTGTTTAAGTTGGATAGCTCATCACTGTCATCCTTAAGAGGTGGTGTTTTGTTGTTTGGCCGCGAGCTTTTGAATCCGGCGTTGACTGCCGTGCTCTTTGGGCTTTTCTCTTTATTCCGGCGCTGCTCTTTTCTGCGCCGTGATTTTCCATTTCCATCTCTGATCTCGGATGTACTTGGGTTGCTGGTGCTGCATCTTGCTAGCCAGCTATCCTCTCCCGCACAGAAGCGGGTCATGAGGCTTGTTAGCACGGACATTGTCCTCGGCTTCTCTTGGCCGAGGTGTCTGGCAAGCCATTCGTCCCGGACGTTGTGTTTAAAAGCTGCTAAGGCTTCGGCGTCCGGACAGTCGACTATTTGGTTCTTTTTGGTGAGGAACCTGTTCCAGAATTTGCGCGCTGACTCTCGGGGTTGTTGAGTTATATGACTTAGATCATCTGCATCCGGAGGGCGGACATAAGTCCCTTGAAAATTTGCTCTAAACGCGTCCTCGAGCTCTTCCCAACTTCCAACAGTGTTTTCTGGGAGGCTTTTAAGCCAATGACAGGCTGGCCCTTTGAGCTTGAGGGGTAGGTATTTTATGACATGGAGATCGTCTCCTCTAGCCATGTGTATGTGTAGTATATAATCTTCTATCCAGACTCCAGGGTCTGTTGTTCCGTCATAGGCCTCTATGTTCATAGGTTTAAACCCTGCTGGGAATTCATGATCCAGCACCTCGTTGGTGAAACATAGTGGGTGTGCGGCGCCCCTGTATTTGGGTGCATCGCTGTCTTCGGACACTTGTCGTGTTGCATTGTTTTCTGGGGCCCTCTTCTTTGGCCCGTAAATGGACCTGGCTGGGCCATCTGTCTTTCCAGGGTCGTTAGTCAGCTTATGTGCGGCGCCGCTTTCAGATTTTGGCCTATCATCTGGCCGTCTATCCAACCAGGCGGCCTCTTTGTTTTTTGACTGTGGGGGCTCTATGGCCTTCTCATCAAATTCTAGCAGTAGCTTGCGCTTTGGGTAGCTCTTTGATTGATGGCCATTGCCGTATTTGTCTGCGGTTTTGAGCACTTTGCTCCACCTCATTCTGAGTGTGTCTTCCGCTGTTTTGAGCTTCCGTTTTTTCCTTTTTCAAACTTCTTGCGGTGGCAACGAGTCTTTTCCGAAGGTTTTTATTCTCCGGCGGTGTGTCCGGCGTGAGGTCGCCTGGACTGTTGTTTTCGCCGGGCCTGGATTGATTATCCGACTCGTCTTGTTCGGACGGTTGCTTTTCTGTGTGTTCGTCGTCCGCTGGTTTGCCCTGCTGTATTGCTGGGTCGTTAGGAGCGCTGTTGTTGTCGAGGCGGGACTTAGTGCGGCGTCTGCGTCGCCGTTTTGGTTATTTGTCGGCGGGATTATCTTCTGCCGCGCCCCGTTGGTCCTCGTTATCGCTTCCTTTTGGGGTGTCCACCATGTATATGTCGTATGACGAGGTGGTATTCCCTTGCCTTGTAGGCACTGTTTTTTGTTCATCTCCGACATCGTCGTCCATACCGTCGATGTCTTCGGAGTCATAGTTTAGCATGTCGGTAAGATCGTTGACAGTGGCTACAAAGTGGGTGGTGGGTGGGCTCTGAATTTCTTCGTCGTCCGTATCCCAACCATCCTGGCCATAATTCGGCCAGGACTCTCCGGATAGCGAGAGATGCTTTAGCGAATTTAGGATGTCGCCAAAGGGCGAGTGTTGGAAGATGTCCGTGGCGGTGAATTCCATAACCGGCGCCCAATCAGATTCGATTGGTGGGGGCGCGGGAGGTTTGGAGTCGGGCAAGGAGTCCGGCACCTCGGAGTCATGAGCTTCGCGAGGGACAAGGGTAGTGTTCGGCTCCATCGCCGTGGGAGTTAGAGCCCCCGAGGCGGTGTCCAACCACCGGTCCTCGATCTAGGCGATCGGCTCCGTTCTAAGGGCCGGAGCGGATTCTTGTGCGGCCACCAAGGCACTGTTCGGCGGCAGAGCTAGATCGTGCCCATTGTAACAGTGCGGCGCGCTTGGCTGTGGCTCGAGTCCGTCGAAGATCAAGTCTCCGCGGACGTCGGCCGTGAAGTTTAGGCTTCCGAATCTGACCTGACGGCCAGGGGCGTAGTTTTCGGTCTGCTCCAGATGGCCAAGTGAATTAGCCCGCAGTGCGAAGCTGCCGAATACGAAGATCTGTCCGGGGAGAAAAGTCTCACCCTGGACAGCGTCATTGGTTGAAGATGCCATTGAGCCTATCGGTGATGACACAGAGGAACTCTCAATGAAAGCACCAATGTCGGTGTCAAACCGGCGGATCTCGGGTAGGGGGTCCCGAACTGTGCGTCTAGGCGGATGGTAACAGGAGACAAGGGACACGATGTTTTACCCAGGTTCGGGCCCTCTTGATGGAGGTAAAACCCTATGTCCTGCTTGATTGATATTGATGATATGGGTAGTACAGGAGTGGATCTACCACGAGATCAAGGAGGCTAAACCCTAAAGCTAGCCTAGTGTATGATTGTTGTAATGTATGTTGTGTCCTACGGACTACAGCCCTCCGGTTTATATAGACACCTGAGAGGGCTAGGGTTACACAGAGTTGGTTACAATGGTAGGAGATCTACATATCCGTATCGCCAAGCTTGCCCTCCACGCCAAGGAAAGTCCCATCCGGACACGGGACGGAGTCTTCAATCTTGTATCTTCGTAGTCTTGGAGTCCGGCGGACGATGATAGTCTGGCTGTCCGGACACCCCCTAGTCCAGAACTCCCTCATACATTCTCCTAGACATAATTCTTTTTCTAAAAGAATTCTGAAATTTTTGTAACTTCAAAATAGAAGTGAATAAAACTAAACCAGATTGATAGCAACTTCTCCTACAAGTGCCTAGAGCCTATATCATGCATTAGAATTGCTTGGGACCTCATAAATTTAACATGCAAGCTCAAGAACATGGTCACCTTTGCAGAAAAAATTTGCAATGAATAAAGCACTAGAATAAAAACTAATTGGACCAATGGAGGAGTCACATACCAAGCAACAATCTCCCAAAGCAGTTTTGTGAATGGAGCTTTGAGCAAGGAG
This sequence comes from Triticum aestivum, assembly GCF_018294505.1. NCBI lineage: Eukaryota > Viridiplantae > Streptophyta > Magnoliopsida > Poales > Poaceae > Triticum > Triticum aestivum. The sequence goes on along the minus strand of NC_057801.1, from coordinate 250,061,861 downwards.
ATCGAAAATCGCAGCAAAATGAGCTAAAACTCGTGCTTGAGCTGGATGGGGATTTTTTGGGTAGAAGATGAAGTGTGTGGGTGCTGGCATAAGTGGAGGGGGCCACCAGGGGCCCACGAGATAGGGGGCGCGCCCAGGGGGAGGGGGCGCACCCTCCACTCTTGTGGCCTGGTGCTTGCCCCTCCTGCAGTGTTTTCAGTGCCTAAAATCCTCAATTATTCCATAAAAAATCATACTAAATTTGTGGGGCATTTGGAGCACTTTTATTTTCGGGATATTTTTCAATGCACGAATAATTCAGAAAACAGATAGATAATACTATTTTTGCTTTATTTATTCTAAATAACAGAAAGTAAAAAGTGGGTCAGAAGGTTGTGCCTTCTAGTTTCATCCATCTCGTGATCATCAAAATGAATCCACTAACAAGGTTGATCAAGTCTTGTTAACAAACTCATTCAGAATAACACGGAACTGGAGAAATTTCAAATAACACTAAGTTACCTCAACGGGGATATGAAAATTCCCAACAATAAGAATATCATACTTTTTCTTGACAGTAGGGAGAGGAAATTCAAAACCTCCAATAATAATAGTTGGAACTTTTCCAATAGAATTGATGCTATGAACTTGAGATTGTTTCCTCGGAAAGTGTACCGTATGCTCATTACGATTAACATGAAAAGTGACATTGCCTTTGTTGCAATCTATAACTGCCCCTGCAATGTTCAAAAAAGGTCTACCAAGGATAATGGGCATACTATCGTCCTCAGGAATATCAAGAATAACAAAATCCGTTAAGATAGTGACATTTGCAACCACAACAGGCACATCCTCACAAATACCGACAGGTATAGCAGTTGATTTATCAGCCATTTGCAAAGATATTTCAGTAGGTGTCAACTTATTCAATTCAAGTTCTAACATAATTTCTTTTAATGGAGCATGGTATAGTTGGTACCCCCGGATCTCCAAGTTTCTTTGGTGTTCCACCCTTGAAAGTGTAATTAGCAAGCATGGTGGAAATTTCAGCTTTCGGTATCTTTCTTTTATTTGTGATGATATCCTTCATATACTTAGCATAAGGATTTACTTTGAGCATATCAGTTAAGCGCATAAGTAAGAAATAGGTCTAATCATTTCAGCAAAGCGCTCAAAATCCTCATCATCCTTTGTCTTGGATGGTTTAGGAGGAAAGGGCATGGATTTCTGAACCCATGGTTCTCTTTCTCTACCGTGCTTCCTAGCAACAAAATCTCTCTTATCATAATGTTGATTCTTTGATTGTGGGTTATCAAGATCAACAGTAGGTTCAATCTCTACTTCATTGTTTTTGCTAGGTTGAGCAACAACATGAACATTATCATTAGCATTATCACTAGGTTCATGTTCATCACCTGATTGTGTTTCAGGATCAGAAATAGAAATATTATTGGGATTCTCAGGTGTGTCTACAGTAGGTTCACTAGAAGCATGCAAAGTCCTATCATCTTTCTTCTTCTTCTTTTTAGAAGAACTAGGTGCCTCTAAATTATTTCTCTGAGAATCTTGCTCGATTCTCTTAGGGTGGCCTTCGGGATACAAAGGTTCCTGAGTCATTCTACCAGTTCTAGTAGCCACTCTAACAGCAAAGTCATTTTTATTATTTAATTCGTCAAGCAAATCATTTTGAGCCTTAAGTACTTGCTCAGCTTGAGTAGCAACCATAGAAGCATATTTGCTAACGAGTTTGAGTTCACCTTTAACTCTAGCCATATTATCGCTTACGCGTCCTATCTCGAAAGCATTATTCTTTAACTCTCTAGCAACATAAGCATTAAAACTTTCTTGTCTAGCCATAAAGTCATCAAATTCATCTAAGCATGGGCTATGAAATTTAGTAGAGGGGATTTCAACTTTATCATATCTATAGAGAGAATTTACCTTTACTACCTGTGTCGGGTTATCAAGACAATGTGGTTCTTCAACAGGCAGTATATTAGGACCATGTATTTCTTCAATAGGAGGTAAATTCTTAACATCTTCAGCTTTAATACCTTTTTCTTTCATTGATTTCTTTGCCTCTTGCATATCTTCAGGACTGATAAATAAAACACCCCTCTTCTTCGGAGTGGGTTTAGGAGTAGGCTCAGGAGTTGGCTCAATTGGTTCAGGAATTGCTTCAAGAATTGGCTCAGGAAGAGTCCAATTATTTTCATTAGTCAACATATTATTCAATAATATTTCAGCTTCGTCGACTGTTCTTTCCCTGAAAACACAACCAGCACAACTCTCTAAGTAGTCCTTGGAAGCATCGGTTAGTCCATTATAAAAGATATCAAGTATTTCATTTTTCTTGAGAGGATGATCAGGCAAAGCATTAAGTAATCAGAGAAGCCTCCCCCAAGCTTGTGGGAGACTCTCTTCTTTGATTTGCACAAAATTATATATTTCCCGTAAGGCAGCTTGTTTCTTATGAGCAGGGAAATATTTAGTAGAGAAGTAGTAAATCATATCCTGGGGACTACGCACACAACCAGGATCAAGAGAATTATACCAAGTCTTAGCATCACCCTTTAATGAGAATGGAAATATCTTAAGGATATAAAAATAGCGAGACTTCTCATCATTAGTAAACAGGGTAGCTATATCATTCAACTTGGTAAGATGTACCACAACAGTTTCAGATTTATGGCCATAAAAAGGATCAGATTCAACTAAAGTAATAATCTCAGGATGAACAGAGAATTCATAATCCTTATCAGTAACACAGATAGGTGAAGTAGCAAAAGCAGGGTCAGGTTTCATTCTAGCATTAAGAGACTGCTGCTTCCATTTAGCTACTAATTTCTTAAGATCATATCTATCATTGCAACCAAATATAGTTGTAGCAGCTTCTTCATTCATAACATAACCCTCAGGAACAACAGGCAATACATAATCATTGGGAGAATTTTCATCATCACTATCATCAATAATAGCATCTTCAATAATTTCATTCCCCCTAACTCTAGCAAGTTGTTCGTCAACAAATTCACCTAAAGGCAAAGTAGTATCACGCACAGAAGTGGTTTCATCATGCATAGCAGAAGTGGCATCATCAATAACATGCGACATATCAGAATTCATAGCAGTAGCAGGTTTAGGTGTCGCAAGCCTACTAATAACGGTAGGGGAATCTTGTGCAGAGCTAGATGGCAGTTCCTTACCTCCCCTCGTAGTTCAGGGCAAAATAGTAGTTCTGTCGTCTTTCAAGATCTTCGTAGTGATCAACAGATATAAATCCCAAGTGACTCAGAGAATAGAGCTATGCTCCCCAGCAACGGCGCTAGAAATTAGTCTTGATAACCCACAAGTGTAGGGAATCGCAACAGCTCTCGAGGGTAAAGTATTCAACCCAAATTTATTGATTCGACACAAGGGGAGCCAAAGAATATTCTTGAGTATTAGCAGTTGAGTTGTCAATTCAACCACACCTGGATAACTTAGTATCTGCAGCAAAGTGTTTAGTAGCAAAAGTGGTATGATAATAAAGGTAACGGTAGCAAAAGTAAAGATAATTGTTTTGGGGTTTTTGTAGTAGTTGTAACAGTAGCAACGGAAAAGTAAATAAGCGAAGAACAATATATGAAAAGCTCGTAGGCAATGGATCGGTGATGGATAACTATGCCGGATGTGATTCCTCATGTAATAGTTATAACATAGGGTGACACAGAACTAGCTCCAGTTCATCAATGTAATGTAGGCACGTATTCCGTAAATAGTCATACGTGCTTATGGAAAAGAACTTGCATGACATCTTTTGTCCTACCCTCCCGTGGCAGCCGGGTCCTATTAATAGAGAACCGGAACAAAGCATTAGCACATAGTGAATACATCAACTCCTCAAACTATGGTCATCACCGAGAAGTATCCCGATTATTGTCACTTCGGGGTTGTCGGATCATAACACATAATAGGTGACTATAGACTTGCAAGATAGGATCAAGAACACACATATATTCATGAAAACATAATAGGTTCAGATCTGAAATCATGGCACTCGGGCCCTAGTGACAAGCATTAAGCATAGCAAAGTCATAGCAACATCAATCTCAGAACATAGTGGATACTAGGGATCAAACCCTAACAAAACTAACTTGATTACATGGTAAATCTCATCCAACCCATCACCGTCCAGCAAGCCTATGATAGAATTACTCACGCACGGCGGTAAGCATCATGAAATTGGTGATGGAGGATGGTTGATGATGACGACGACGATGAATCCCCCTCTCCGGAGCCCCGAAGGGACTCCAGATCAGCCCTCCCGAGAGAGATTAGGGCTTGGTGGCGGCTCCATGTCGTAAAACGCGATGAAACTTTCTCTCCGATTTATTTCTCCCCGAACATGAATATATGGAGTTGGAGTTGAGGTCGGTGGAGGTCCAGGGGCCCATGAGATAGGGGGCGCGCCCTATAGGGGGGCGCCCCCCTGTCTCGTGGACAGGGTGTGGGCCCCCTGGTGTATTTCTTTCGCACAGAAATTCTTATTAATTCCAAAAAGTGCCTCCGTGGATTTCCAGGACATTCCGAGAACTTTTCTTTTCTACACATAAAACAACATCATGGCAGTTCTGCTGAAAACAACGTCAGTCCGGGTTAGTTTCATTCAAATCATGCAAGTTAGAGTCCAAAACAAGGGCAAAAGTGTTTGGAAAAGTAGATACGTTGGAGACGTATCAGATCGCGAGTAGGTAGGCTGGGTAGGTTGAGATCTCCGCACGCACCCCAGAGTTCGAACCTCTCAAGGTTTTGCGGATCCCACAATCCGACAAATACCCAGGCGCTACTATGAGCATTAGTAAGGTACACATCAATAACATGTATATCAAATATACCTTTCACTTTGCCATCCTTCTTATCCGCCAAATACTTGGGGCAGTTCTGCTTCTAGTGACCAGTCCCTTTGTCGTAGAAGCACTCAGTTTTAGGTTTGGGTCCAGACTTGGGCTTCTTCCCGGGAGTAGAAACTTGCTTGCTATTCTTCTTGAAGTTCCCATTTTCCCTTTACCCCTTTCTTGAAACTAGTGGTCTTGTTAACCATCAACACTTGATGCTCCTTTTTGATTTCTACCACCGCAGCCTTTAGCATTGTGAAGAGCTCGGGAATAGTCTTTTCCATCCCTTGCATATTATAGTTCATCATGAAGCCTTTATAGCTTGGTGGTAGTGATTGAAGAACTCTGTCAATGACACTGTCATCAGGAAGATTAACTCCCAGCCAAGTCAAGTGGTTATGATACCCAGACATTCTTAGTATGTGTTCACTGATAGAACTATTGTCCTCCCTTTTGCAGCTATAGAACTTGTTGGAGACTGATACGTCCATTTTGCAGCATGCTTTTATATCGATATTTATTAGATTATGGGCTGTTACTACACATTGTGTCACAATACTTATGCCTTTTCTCTCTTATTTTACAAGGTTTACATGAAGAGGAGATTGCCGGCAGCTGGTATTCTGGGCTGGAAAAGGAGCAAATATTAGAGACCTATTCTGCACAATTCCAAAAGTCCTGAAACTCCACGAAAGTCAGTTTTGGAATATATTAAAAATATTGGGCAAAGAAAGCACCAGAGGGGGGCAGCCACTGTCCACGAGGGTGGAGGGCGCGCCCTACCCCACGGGCGCGCCCCCTGCCTCGTGGGCCACCTGGCAGCCCCCCGATGCCCATCTTCTGCTATATGGTGTCTTTTGCCCTGAAAAAAATCATAAGGAAGCTTTCGGGATGAAGTGTCACGGTCTCAAGGTGGAACCTTGGCGGAACCAATCTAGGGCTCTGGCGGAGCTGTTCTACCGGGGAAACATCCCCCCTGGGAGGGGGAAATCATCGCCATCGCAATCACCATCGATCCTCTCATCGAGAGGGGGTCAGTATCCATCAACATCTTCACCAGCACCATCTCCTCTCAAACCCTAGTTTATCTCTTGTATCTGATCTTTGTCTCAAAACCTCAGATTGGTACCCGTGGATTGCTAGTAGTGTTGCTTACTCCTTGGAGTTTATGCTAGTTGGTTTATTCGGTGGAAGATCATATGTTCAGATCCTTTATGCATATTAATACCCCTGATTATGAACATGAATATGATTTGTGAGTAGTTACATTTGTTCCTGAGGACATGGCAGAAGTCCTGTTATAAGTAGTCATGTGAATTTGGTATTCTTTCGATATTTTGATGCAATGTATGTTGTCTCTCCTCTAGTGGTGTTATGTGAACCTCGACTACATGAAACTTCACCATGATTTGGGCCTAGGGGAAGGCATTGGGAAGTAATAAGTAGATGACGGGTTGCTAGAGTGACAGAAGCTTAAATCCTAGTTTATGCTTTGCTTCATAAGGGGCTGATTTGGATCCATATGTTTCATGCTATGGTTAGTGAGGGAGTCCTGGACTAGGGGGTGTCCGGACAGCCGGACTATCATCGTCAGCCGGACTCCAAGACTATGAAGATACAAGATTGAAGACTTCGTCCCGTGTCCGGATGGGACTTTCCTTGGCGTGGAAGGCAAGCTTGGCGATACGGATATGTAGATCTCCTACCATTGTAATCGACTCTGTGTAACCCTAGCCCTCTCCGGTGTCTATATAAACCGGAGGGTTTTAGTCCGTAGGACAACAACCATTACAACAATCATACCACAGGCTAGCTTCTAGGGTTTAGCCTCCTTGATCTCGTGGTAGATCCACTCTTGTACTACCCATATCATCAATATCAATCAAGCAGGAGTAGGGTTTTACCTCCATCGAGGGGGCCCGAACCTGGGTAAAAACATCATGTCCCTTGTCTCTTGTTACCATCCGCCTAGACGCATAGTTCGGGACCCCCTACCCGAGATCCGCCGGTTTTGACACCGACATTGGTGCTTTCACTGAGAGTTCCTCTGTGCAGTCACCGATAGGAAGGATGCCTCTTCCCGTCTTCAAAGACGATATCTTCGCCAAAGGAGCCTTGGCCACCGGCCAAACTATCCGGCTGGGTGGTTTTCTCATGACCGCCTGTTCGGCCACCACTTCGACGATGACCTCTCGGGTCATCCAAAGCAATCTTCACGCCAACTCGGAATTCGCCGAGCAGCTGGATCCAACAGAGCTCTCGTCCGTAAACAAACTCTCGGATCGCATCGCCGCCCTGGGAGTCGCTACAGACTACAATCAGATTGGGCTTAAAACCGATCTGAGAGAGATTAACTCTCCCCAGGTTACCCACCATGTCGTGGTGGTAGAGGAACAACGCGGCGACTCTTCTCCTATATTGAAAACTAGTCATGTCCGGGCTTTCAAACCCTCCATGCCGGATTCCCGCGGGGGGACGGACTTCGATCAAGCACTAAGCCTAAAGTCAGGCATCAGACCGGACTCGTTGGACAACGTCCAACGATCCAAGCTTCCAAATTCGGAAACTTCTCGGCCCTTGAGCCTCGAGATGGGTAGGATTCCGGACTTAATTCCACCCACCCACCCAGAAATATGCGATCTATCCCAAATCCGGCAAGAGCCCGCTGAAACAGTACATCATTACTGGGCCAGATTCCTCCTGGTTATGGACAGGATAAAGGACTGCCGTGAGGAAAACGCAATTTCAATTTTCTGCAATAATTGCACGGACAAGGGAATTTTGAACGCCATCAGTCATCGCAAAATTACATGCTTCGCCGATCTGGCGTCCATAGTACGAAAGTACTGTGCGATGCAGAGTTTCCGGAAAACCAAAACTAAGTTTTGGGACAATCCGGCCCCGAATACAACCCTAGTCCGATGTAAAAGGGTGCATCACACTCAGGCAACAGGCACAAAAGCCAAAAAGCCAAAACCCCATAAAGGGCACAGAACCATGCTGGAAGGATGGCTTAACGGACCCTGTAAAATTCACAATACAGAAGGCGCCACTCCAACACATAGCCTTCGAGCATGTTGGATATTGCGGCAGGTGGCCAAAAGTGGCGAAGAGCTTCTAGCCCCGGAGAGCCACTCCAATAACACCAGTACGGTGTCAACAGTCTTCGAGACTTTCGCATCGAATAATATGCGGAAACGAACAATCCGCAGCCTCGCCGAAGTCTACCAAGTAGCAACAACAAATCCATGGAGCGACACGGCCATCACCTTCAACGCCAGCGACAAACCTAAGTTCACAACAGCCCGAGCACCAGCCGCACTGGTCCTCAGTCCAATAGTGGATGGCTTTCGTCTTACAAAGGTACTCATGGATGGCGGCAGCGGACTAAACCTCATCTACGAGGAAACTCTTCAAAAAATGGAAATAGACTGGAGCCGCATTGAGCGAAGCAGCACAACCTTTAGAGGAATAATCCCTAGTCGGGAAGCGCGCTGCACAGGAAAAATCACACTTGATGTGGTGTTCGGCTCGCCGGACAATTATAGGTCCGAAGAGGTAACATTCCAAGTGGCCCCGTTCAGCAGCGGATATCACGCTATATTAGGACGAGAGGCATTCACAATTTTTCAAGCAATACCCCACTACGGGTACATGAAGCTTAAGATGCCTGGGCCCGGCGGAATAAACACTCTCGTTAGTGATCCGGACATAGCACTCCGCGCCGAAAACAAGACAGCCGCATTAGCCCTAGAGGCACTATCTGAAGCCCTAGCGGCGGAGGAACTTACTGCGTTGCGCTCTACGGTGAATAGGGACGATGTGATACTCGATAAGTGACCCAAGTCCACCTCTTTTAAACCAGCGGATGAAATAGTCAAATTCCAGGTCCATCCAACGGACCCAACAAAGACGGCCTCCATCGGGACACAGTTGAACCCTGATGTAGATGCCGCACTGCGAGAATTCCTTCGGGAAAATTGGGACATCTTTGCCTGGCACCCTTCAGATATGCCAGGAATCCCACGCAGATTGGCAGAACACAGCCTAAACATCCTAAAAGGATTCAAGCCAGTCAAATAGGCTCTTCAGCGATTTTCCGAACCCAAAAGACAGGCAATGGGAGAAGAGCCAGCCAAATTACTGGAAGCCGGATTCATCAGAGACATCAAACATCCAGACTGGCTAACAAACCTGGTAATGGTACCAAATAAGGACAAATCCTGGCGCCTATGTGTCGATTTTAAAGACCTCAACAAGGCCTGCCCAAAGGATCCCTTCCCCCTTCCCCGCATCGACCAAATAATCGATGCTACTGTAGGACACGACTCATTGTGCTTCCTCGACGCATACTCCAGCTACCATCAAATCAAGATGGCGGAGGCGGACCAAGCCGCAACGGCATTCGTTACTCCATATGGGCCATTCTGCTTCAACACGATGCCCTTCGGACTCAAAAACGCCGACGCAACATATCAGCGCATGATTCAGACATGTCTGACTACCCAGATCGGCAAAACAGTAGAGGCATACATAGACGACGTAGTCGTCAAAGCCAGACACGTCGAAACTCTAGTAGACGATTTGAGGCTCACATTCGACAACCTCCGAGCATATGATATCAAGCTGAATCCGGAAAAATGTGTTTTTGGCGTACCAGCAGGAAAGCTCCTGGGCTTCATTGTATCCGGTAGAGGAATCGAAGCAAACCCAGCCAAGATCCGAGCTCTGTCACAGCTGGATATTCCAAAAGACCTCAAACAAATACAAAAATTGACTGGATGCATGGCGGCTCTAAGCCGCTCTCTCTCCCGTCTGGGAGAAAAGGCATTGCCCCTCTACCGCCTCCTCAGGCGCACCGAACACTTCGAGTGGACGGATGCTGCCACTGCCGGACTCGAAGAAATAAAAGCCGTATTGGCAACAAATCCGGTCCTGGCCGCACCTAACCTAGGCGAACCAATGTTGTTATACATCGCGGCAACACACCAAGTAGTAAGCGCGGTGCTCGTCATTGAACGAGAAACAGAAGGGCATAAATTCCCTCTTCAAAAACCAGTGTACTCCACTGTCTTAACCCCCTGCAAGTCCCGTTACCCGCACTATCAGAAGATAGCATACGCAGTGTTCATGGCATCCCGGAAGCTCCGACACTACTTTCAAGAGTGTTCGATAATAGTGGCCTCCGAAGTGCCCCTCAACGACATCATAAACAACCGCGACGCAACGGGCAGGATTGCAAAATGGGCCATTGAGCTCTTACCATTCGATATAACTTACAAACCTCGGCGAGCCATAAAGTCACAAGTCTTGGCTGACTTTGTCGCTGAATGGACTAAAGCCGAACTCCCTAAAGAGTACAGCGCATACTCCAATTGGACTATGCATTTCGACGGCTCCAAAATGTTGGCCAGCTTGGGGGCTGGCGTCGTACTGACGTCCCCAACCGGGGATACAGTCCAATACGTACTTCAGATAATGTACACGGACTCCAACAATGCAGCCGAATATGAGGCCCTCCTACATGGCCTCCGGATGGCAATCTCCATGGGCATTCAACGCCTAGAGGTGCGCGGGGACTCAAACCTCGCAATATCCCAAGTAAATGGAGACTTTGACACCAAAGATCCGAAGATGGCAGCCTATCGTAACGCTGTCCTAAAAATGTCAGCCCGGTTCGAAGGACTTGAATTCCACCATGTAGCCCGGGATAATAACCAAGCAGCCGACGTATTGGCACGCATCGGTGTGAAACGCGACGCGGTCCCTCCAAACATCTTCCTGGAACGGCTCTTTAAGCCATCCGTACTATGGGAAGAGGAGTCCGGAAATAACAACCCGGAAGCAGCCGCACCACCCAACACAGAACAACCTGACATAATCGGCAACCCAGCCGATGAAATAACGCCTTCAGCCCATGAAATAATGGCAGTAATTGCCTCGTGGACAGAACCATTCCTAGCCTACCTAATTAGGCAGGAGCTTCCCGAAGACCAAAATGAGGCCCGCTGCATAGTTCGGCGATCTAAAGCCTACAAGGTACACGAGGGAGAACTATATAAGAAAAGCACAACCGGAGTCCTTCAAAGGTGTATCTCCGAAGAGGAAGGGTCAAACCTTCTGGCTGAAATTCATGCCGGACTAGGCGGACACCACGCCGCAGCTCGGGCCATTGTAGGCAAGGCCTTCTGTACAGGATTTTATTGGCCGACGGCCCGGGCAGATGCTCAGGACTTAGTCCAAAGATGCGTCGGTTGTCAGCTCTTTGCTAATCAGAGCCATATGCCACCCACCGCCCTCAAAACTATACCCATTACCTGGCCGTTTGCAGTCTGGGGGCTTGACATGGTCGGACCCCTTAAAGGGGGAACCCACAAGCAAAGGTACCTATTGGTCATGGTGGACAAATTCACCAAATGGATAGGGGCAAGCCAGTTAAAACGGCAGAGTCCAGACCAGTGATAGACTTTATATCCGGGGTAGTACACCGTTATGGTGTCCCCCATAGCATCATTACCAATAACGGCACGAACTTCACTGCCGACGAGGTTAAATAATGGTGCAAAAATATGGGCATCAAGCTCGATTACGCTTCAGTCTATCATCCTCAAACCAATGGTCAAGTGGAACGGGCAAATGATCTAATGATGAGCGGCATCAAACCCAGACTAGTGCGGTCCCTTACAAAATCTGACACACACTGGGTAGAGGAGCTCGACTCCGTACTCTGGGGGCTGCGGACAACGCCCAACCATACTACCGGATTCACACCATTCTTTATGGTATACGGTGCAGAGGCAGTTTTGCCCTGCGACATCATTCATGACTCACCTCGAGTGCGCATGTATGAAGAAAGAGAAGCCGAGCTGGATCGGCAGGACAGCTCGGACGCATTGGAGGAAGAACGCGATGTCGCCAAGGCTCGTTCCGCATTCTATCAGCAGCAGGCTCGAAGATATCAAAGCAGAGAAGTACGGGCTAAGACTTACAATGTTGGCGAACTAGTTCTACGCCTGCGGGACAAGAAAAAGGACAAGCTCAAGCCTAAATGGGAAGGTCCCTTCATTATCGATCAAGTCCTGACCGGCGGAGCGTACCGTCTGTGAAATGCGTCGGATAACCGACTCGAGCCCGCCTCCGAAGATTCTATGCCTAGCGCCGGACTAAGAGTTCGTCTCCTTCCCCCGTCCAAATTTTTTACACTTCAGCTGTCTTTTGTTTCTCCTTTTTCTCTCACCCCTTTTCATAAAAGCCCTTAAAGGCCTACTTGCGCATTGTTCGCGCACACTTGATGTGCTATCCACACTCATTATACCTGGGGGCTTCTTTACCAGAAGCTTACTTATAAGGGCTTCATGCCCAGCACATGTGTCAAATTTCCACATGTACCTTTTATTCACCATTATATGCATCGATATGACTTAAGTTTTGGCCAAGTTGGGTTGCCTGGCTCCTGTGCTTACCCCTACGTTCCCGATTGTTTGGCTAGGACGTAAAGGGAGCACCTCTGCGATTGTTACTGCCGGGTCAGCCGGATGTGTACCTCACACTGGGTGAAGCCGAAAGCTAGCGTTCTTAAGGGAATATTCGGTCGGTGACTTGAAAGATGATGTTTTACCTATTTATTTATCTGCCCCTAGATGTTTTACTGCTCTTTTCGCAGTCCGGACATGCACTTTAGGGCATGCACCCCAGGGAAAGGAACCCTTAACGGAACTATTCTCCCTGGAAGATGTTTCTTACTAACCATGTAATATAACATAACTAGTTGGGCACTTGTCTGATAAAGCACTAATGACCCCTACGCCTGGTCTCCATGCATGCCCCAGTTGTTTCTTAACCGAGAAGGTATTCCGACACACTCCGGACTCTAGGGTCCCGAGGTTGAAGCGAAAAGGTTGGCAAAGACAAACGATCTACAATCCGGCTAGAAGGCATTTTACATGTCATTTTAAATACATTGTCAAATCGACTAACTGTATTCCTCCTTAATCCCGTCTAACAGGCTGTCTAATTTACAGTCCCGTTGGGAATATTTAGCAGCCAACTCTACTTGGCCGTACACTAAACTCACTGGGATCTCCTTCCCGTCGGCCCCACAGGTCCGACCTCGGCCATGTGGTTGGGATCCGCCTTCTTGTACCGCATCTTCACCATGGCCCAGGCCTCCCTGGCACCTTGGCGGCAGGATGAAATCTTCCATAAACGGAAGCGCTGCTGCGCTCCCTGAAGCTTCTCTGCAAGCTCTCCAAGGCCCTCAGGCAAGGAGAGGGACGGCCATAAAGCCTGGACGACGACGCTCATCGCCTGCCGAACTCGTTCGAGCAGTTGCACCAGCTCGGGAAGTTGATCACCCGTTGATACGGGCATCTCCTATGCAGGGCGACCTGTGAGCACACCTACAGACATATTTCTGTCAATTGACTTCCTCGCCGAACTCTTCTTTTCAAAGGAGTTCGCTCAAGCACTTACTATAGATGCCGCGACGAAGCCGCTGATTCTCCTTTACGGAGCCAGACAGCTCGGCCCGAACACCTTTCAGCTCCTCTCCAAGCTGGGCGTGGGCATCCTGGAGCTTGTTCCTCTCCTGCTGCACCTTCGTCAGCACCCTCTCGCCGGCCTTCAGCTGGCGCAGTAGTTGTTGCTTGTCCGGATCCAGTCCGGCAACATCTGCAATATCATTGTCAGACTCACAAGCACGCCGCACACCGCTTATCTTTTTAAAATAATGTGTTACCAGGAGGGGTCTCTGTGTTTCCTCCTGCGGCAGCAAGTGCGGCCTCAAGTAGGGCCTTGCACTCTTCTAGCTCCTGGGACAACTGGGTATTCTTCACCGTAAGATCCCGCATATAAAATGATCCTTAAATCAGTTACTCTAACTACTTTAAGTCTCGGGGGCTACTGGCATATACAACTATTAAAATCTCTTACCCGTATGTCCTTTACATACTGCTCCGTGGCTCTGGTCAAACCATCTTGAGCAGCACGGAGGTGCGTGTCCCCCGCGTTAAAGGCATTCAACGCCTCGGGGGAGAAGCACGCGTCACGAAAAACTGTCCGACGGCGCCTATGGTTCATGGCGCTCTCCACCTCAGACCTGGTGGCGAACAGTCTGTCGGCATCCTCCATTGGAGGAGTATCCGGCTCGCGCCTTGCGCTCGCCTCCCCCTCCAGACCAGGCGTTGGAGCCGGGCTGGCAGAAGCTGGGTTGGCAACTCCTACGCCCACAGTCCGGCGGGCGCTCTTTCTCCTGCAAAGGTCATGAGCATTCAAACACTTCCTAGGAACTTTGTCCTAAGATACAACTGCGAGCTATACCGCTGCGGCGACGTTTCGCTCCGCGCCGCACTCCTCTTCCGCCTGCTGGGCCGGACTGACCCTTGTTGGCCGGCCGCCGCGGGTTCGGCTTCCTGCCTTGAAGGTACCTCCTGCGAGACACCATTGTATAGGGTGGTCAGAAATACGCAAGGACGGAAACAATGGTGTTAGGACTTCGGTCACAATCACCTGGGGAGCCGGAGATAGGCCGGGGTAATCAGCCGTGATGGCGACTAGAGCATTATCCATGCTGAGCTGGTGAAACACCCCGTCAATTAGCTCCACCTTTATATCCGGATCCTCTTCGAAGGACGGATCAAGGGATCTTTCCGGATCCTCGGGCTGTGGAGCCGGGCTATGTATGCTCTCCACAGTCCGGCGCAGGTCCTGCGTAAAAACCGTAAAGTAAGGTACTTAACTTTGAAAGCGTGGGCCGGATAAATGAACGTCCGCTTACCCAGCTTCGAGGGTTGTTCATGGAGAACCCATTCAATGGGCTCGTCTGGAGGAAGTCCTCCTTCTCCCCTTTGTACAGGCCGGACAGGATCTTCACCAGGTCTTCGGCCGATCCCGGCCCTTGGCGGCCGTGACGAGTGGCATCATTCTCCCTGTTGAAATCCCACATGGGGTGGCCCCTGTATTGCAGCGGCTGCACCCCCCGCATAATGCACGTGGCCATGACTCCGATCATGGTCAGTCCGGAATGGGCCAGTAACCTTATCCGGCCCATCAAATAATGGACGCTCTTGTCTTCTTCCAGTTGGGGGCTCCGCGGACGCCAACTCAGGCGTTTCTTCAGAGGAGCATTGCTGAACTCCGGGAGGCCGATCCGAACAGGGTCCGGCAGCGGAGCATCTTCTACGTAAAACCATTCGGAAGGCCAGTCTTCAGACGCCTTCTTAGGGGTTCCGGATGGATATCCGGTCCCGGCGATGCGCCATATTTCGGCACCGCCCACTTGATATATGGATAACTCATGAGAGCGGGGTACAAGGCAAAATAACATCTTCCACAGTGCAAAATGGGGCTCGATGCCCAGAAATAGCTCGCAAAGAGCTACGAAGCCCGCTATATGCAGAATCGAGGCGGGCCTGAGGTAATGGAGCTGAAGCCCATAGAACTCCAGAAGCCCGCGGAGGAACGGATGTACAGGAAATCCGAGCCCCCTTATCAGATAGGGGACGAAGCATACCCGCTCCCCTTTGTTGGGATTTGGGGAAGCCTCCGCTTGCTTCCCACCTTTGTAGGTGGCCAGCCCGGCTCGAACCGGAACCATAAAGGCCGGAGGAAGGTATCCCTCCGCTTGGAGCGTCACTAGCTCGTTGCGAGGGACAGAACATCTCCTCCAATCTCCTGGCAGAGGGCTGGGAGCGCGAGAGGAGGAGCCGCGTCGACGGTCCATGGTGGAATGGATTTTCAGTCAGAGGCGCTCCGATGAGTACTCGCGGAAGGAAGATGGTGTGATTTGGATCTGGATTCTTGCCTCTCTTATAGGCAGATTATTTGCGCAGCTAGGGGGTAAAACATAAAAGATACCCTGGCTTTTCGCATTCGTGCGACGCGTGGATGAAGGCCATTATTGGGTGTGGAAGCCAAGGAGCGCAACGTTTACAAAAAAGCCGGACACTGTTCGGCAGGTACGTGGAACTTAAAGGAGAACCGCCTTGCAATGCCGAAGACTATATAGGCGCTGGACTAATCGTCATTGAAGCCTGGTTCGGGGGCTACTGAGGGAGTCCTGGACTAGGGGGTGTCCGGATAGCCGGACTATCATCGTCAGCCGGACCCCAAGACTATGAAGATACAAGATTGAAGACTTTGTCCCGTGTCCGGATGGGACTTTCCTTGGCGTGGAAGGCAAGCTTGGCGATACGGATATGTAGATCTCCTACCATTGTAACCGACTCTGTGTAACCCTAGCCCTCTCCGGTGTCTATATAAACCGGAGGGTTTTAGTCCGTAGGACAACAACCATTACAACAATCATACCATAGGCTAGCTTCTAGGGTTTAGCCTCATTGATCTCGTGGTAGATCAACTCTTGTACTACCCATATCATCAATATCAATCAAGCAGGAGTAGGGTTTTACCTCCATCGAGAGGGCCCGAACCTGGGTAAAAACATCATGTCCCTTGTCTCCTGTTACCATCCGCCTAGACTCACAGTTCGGGACCCCCTACCCGAGAATCGCCGGTTTTGACACCGACAGTTAGGTTTACCTTAATTCTTCTTTCATAGTTGCGGATGCTTGTGAGAGGGGTTAATAATAAGTGGGATGCTTGTCCAAGGAAGGACAGTACCCAAGCACTGGTCCACCAACATATCAAATTATCAAAGTACCAAACGAGAATCATATGAGCATGATGAAAACTAGCTTGACGATAATTCCCATGTGTCCTCGGGAGCGCTTTGCTTTATATAAGAGTTTGTCCAAGCTTGTCCTTTGCTACAAAAAGGATTGATCCACCTTGCTGCACCTTAGTTACTTTGTTACTTGTTACCCGTTACAAATTACCTTATCACAAAACTATATCTTACCGATAATTTTAGTGCTTGCAGAGAATACCTTGCTGAAAACCGCTTGTCATTTCCTTCTGCTCCTCGTTGGGTTCGACACTCATACTTATCTAAAGGACTATGATAGATCCCCTATACTTGTGGGTCATTAAGACTCCTTTCTGGCACTGTTGCCAGGGAGTGAAGCGCCTTTGGTAGGTGGAATTTGGTAAGGAAACATTTATATAGTGTGCTGAAATTTACTGCCGCTTGTTACTATGGGAAACTATCCTTTGAGGGGCTTGTTAGGGGTATCTTCACCCCGACCAGAAGAGCAAAGAGTTGCTCCTCAACCTACTGAACCTACTAAAAATGTCTACTTTGAAATTCCTTCGGGTATGATAGAGAAACTACTAGCTAATCCTTTTACAGGAGATGGAACATTACATCCCTATATGCACCTAATATATGTGGATGAAGTCTGTGGATTATTTAAGCTTGCAGGTATGCCTGAGGATGTTATCAAGAAGAAGGTCTTCCCTTTATCTTTGAAGGGAAAGGCATTGACATGGTTTAGGCTATGTGATGATATTGGATCGTGGAACTACAACCGATTGAAACATGAATTTCATCAGAAGTTTTATCCTATGAATCCGGTACATCGTGATTGTAATTATATATATAATTTTTTGCCTCGGGAAGGATAAAGTATTGCTCAAGCTTTGGGGAGGCTTAAGTCAATGTTATATTCATGCCCCAATCATGAGCTCTCAAGAGAAATTATTATTCAAAATTTTTATGCTCGGCTTTCTCTCAACAATCGCTCCATGCTTGATACTTCTTGTACTAGTTCTTTTATGATGAAGACTACTGAATTCAGATGAGATTTATTGGAAGGAATTAAATGCAACTCTGAAGATTGGGAACTCAACGAAGGTAAGGAGTCAGGTATAACACCTAAGTTTGATTGTGTTAAATCTTTTGTGGATACCGATGCTTTTCATGAATTTAGCACTAAATATGGACTTGACTCTGAGATAGTAGCTTCTTTCTGTGAATCATTTGCAACTCATGTTGATCTCCCTAAGGAGAAGCGGTTTAAATATCCCTCCCATTGAAGTAAAAGTAGTAGAACCTATTAAAGTTGAAGAAAATACTATTACTTCTAATGTAGATCCTATTGTTCCTACTGCTTATATTGAGAAACCACCTTTCCCTGTTAGAATAAAGGATCATGCTAAAGCTTCAACTATGGTTCATAAGAGTAATGCTAGAACACCTACACCCCCTGAGCAAATTAAGGTTGAACCTAGTATTGCTATGGTTAATGATCTCTTGGTCGATAATATTGATGGGCATGTTATTTACTTCTATGATAAAGCTGCTAGAATTGCTAGACCCGATTGAAAGAACATGCGGTGCCCCCATGTTTGGTTTTGGCAATTGATGAAAATCTCTATGGACTAATGGTTGCCTTGAGTTATATTTGAAGGGTTTGTCCATAGGCTTTTCTTGGAGTCCATTTGTTGGTTTCAAGGAGAGTTTGTGATGACCACGGTGCTATTAAGGGATTATCCAAAGACCAGTCATGTGAGTGTTGAGCTTATGGCAAGCATGTCTTAAAGAAGATTGTGTGATCATTCATGTCCACCTTCAAGACATCATCCAAATAAAGACAGTTGGAAAGATTCAACATACAAAGCGCACAAGATGTACTGAGAGATCAAGTGATCCCATGGTATGTGAAGCATTGTCCATTATGCTTTGTGTGCTAACCCATGGTCTTCGTGAGAGTTCTTTGTGGGGTTAGGTTGCGGTGTGCAAGTTCAAGTGATGCATCACGAAGAGATCAAGTGCTTGAAGCTTGCCGTCCATTGTGGTGACAATGGACTTGTGAAGATGAGCGGAAGAGTGGCTCACCCATAGTGGAGTATGGGGGAGCAATCAACTAGTCTTCATCGAGCCAACGCAATCAAGAAAGGTGGTCCATCTTGAGGAGGAGTAGATCGTCATCATGTAACTCAAGTAGACTTTGTGGAAGGCAAAGGTTTGCCCTTGATAGGTTTTCTATTTTACCGGTCTCATGGTAGTTGTGGGAGACCGGGTTATAGGATCAATTGTCGTACTATCAATGGGGCTCTCGATGAGTTGCTTGATCGTATCGTTCGTAGAGAGCTCAAACCATTACATCCTTGCATCATCTTTATTGGTTCTTGTTTGGTTCTTCTCCTTGCGAGTTTTGGAGCTTATGGTCATTTTTATGACAAGCTCAAGTTCATCGAAAACAGAGTTCACTTGCATCTTCTATGATGTTTTCGATGTTGGAGGTATGCCGGTTCCTCTCTGTTGGAGGTTTCTCTCCTCTCTTGTTAGGCATACCTCCCCTGTCTTTGTTTTGATGCTACTCATTGTCTGTATCCAACAAGCTTGAGTTTGCTCAATTCGGAGCTCATTTGCAGAAGTTATGGCAGTTCTTGTTTTACCGTTTCCCTCTGTTGTCTTCTCTGCAAAATGAAGGACTCCTAGTGTTGCTGATCTGGGGCATGCGGTAGTACTGCTCTCCGGAGCGGTAGTACCACAGGCCCTTGCGGTAGTACCGTAGTCTCCTGCGGTAGTACTGCAGGTGCTCACGGTAGTACCGCTCTGTGGGAGCGGTAGTACTGTGGCCTCAGGCCAGGCGCAGCTGCTCGAGCGGTAGTAGGGGCGGATGTAATTTTTTATATCCACGCCCTACGCGGTAGTACCGCGCCGCGGGCACGGTAGTACCGTGGGCTCTGGCCAGGCTTAGCAGCATGAGCGGAAGTAGGGGCGGATGTAATTTTTTACATCCGTGCCCTACACGGTAGTACCGCTCTTCGTGTGCGGTAGTACCATGCCGGAGTTTTGCACAAGTCCTCCCTCAGCGGAAGTAGGTACGGAAGTAATTTTTTACTTCCGTGCTTTCTCTGCGCCTAGTGTTGCCTGCCTTACGGTAGTACCGTAGGGGCGCGCGGTAGTACCGCTCCAGCGGTTCTACCGCTCGTTGCCCTGTGCAACAGGCCTTCATCTGGCCAGTGCTGCACATGTGGTAGTACTGCAACCTGCAGCGGTAGTCCCGCAGCCGACCGCGGTAGTGCCGCAGCTCCGTGCGGTAGTACCGCGTTGTGCGGGCTGAGTGAGGGGATAACGGTTGGATTTTCTCCCCACCTATAAAAGGGGGTCTTCTTCCCCATTGAGACCTTATCCTTTGAGCTCGTGTTCTTCCCCCATTGTTGACCTTCTTCGAGCTTGCTAACTCTCAATCCCTCCATGGATTCTTGCTAGTTTTTGAGGGAAAAGAGAGAGGAGATCTAGATCCACATTTCCACCAATCACTTTCTCCTCTATGTGAGGGGAACCCATTGGATCTAGATCTTGGAGTTCTTGGTGTTCTCCTTCTTGTTCTTCCTCTCATCTTCCTCCCTAGCATTAGTTTCTTCGGTGGGATTTGAGAGAGAAGGATTTGGGCACTCCGTGTGCCCTTGCCATTGCATTTGGTGCATCGGTTTGAGTTCTCCACGTGATACGTGGAAGTTACAAGTTGAGACGCTTATTACTCTTGGGTGCTTGGTACCCTTGAGCTTGTTACTCTTGGGTGTTTGGACACCCTAGAGCTTGTTCCTCTTGGGTACCTTGGCGCCCTAGACGTTTGGTGGTGTTCGGAGCTCAATCATTGTGGTGTAAAGCTCCGGTCAAGCGTCGGGGTCTCCAATTAGGTTGTGGAGATCGCCCCGAGCAATTTGACGGGTACCGGTGACCGCCCCCAAGGGTTGCCAAAGTGTACGGGTTCGATGACCGCCCCCAAGGGTTGCCATTTGTATGGGTTCGGTGACCGCCCCAAGGGTCCCTTAGTGGAATCACGGCATCTTGCATTGTGCGAGGGCGTGAGGAGATTACGGTGGCCCTAGTGGCTTCTTGGGGAGCATTGTGCCTCCACACCGCTCCAAACGGAGATTAGCATCCGCAAGGGTATGAACTTCGGGATACATCATCGTCTCCGCGTGCCTCGGTTATCTCTTTCCCGAGCCCTTTACTTATGCACTTTACTTTGTGATAGCCATATTGTTTCTTGTCATATATCTTGCTATCACTTAGTTGTTTATCTTGCTTAGCATAAGTTGTTGGTGCACATAGGTGAGCCTAGTTGTTGTAGGTTTTGTGCTTGACAAATTAACCGTTAGGTTTATTCCGTATTTTTTCAAGCCACTACCATAAATATTTTAAAACGCCTATTCACCCTCCCCCTCTAGGCGACATCCACGATCTTTCACCGATACTAAAAATAAACATAGACCAGTTGTTGGCATGCCTGTTGTTTTTTGTTAAAATAGGTGATCATTGTTATCATGGCTTATGTGATATGGGTGCTAGTGCGAGTGTAATACCTCATTCCTTTTACGAAGAAATTATGCATGATATCGCACCTGCTGAAATAGAAGGTATTGATGTTACTATTAAGCTTGCCAATAGAGATACTATTTCACCAATTGGGATTGTTAGAGATGTTGAAGTCTTGTGTGAGAAAGTTAAATATCCTACTGATTTTCTTGTTCTTGGTTCCCCACAAGATGACTTTTGTCCCATTATATTTGGTAGACCCTTCTTGAATGCTGTTAATGCTAAGATAGACTGTGAAAAGGATATCGTTACTGTTGGTTTAGGGGGTATGTGTGACAGCCTGGTTTTTGCCCTCTCTTCTTTGCCTGATTCTCAGTTGGTTTGAATTTGAAATTTAGAGTTTTGAATCTTTTCATATGGACTTAACCACTTGGGTACCCCTTGGCTTTCACCCAAGTGCCTCATTTCCTTCTCTAACCATCATTCCCTCTCTGGTTCAACTCAAAATAATATTTGGAATATTTTCCTTTAATGAAAAATATTCATTTTCCCCTCTTAAACCCTAGCTAGCTCAATGTGCTCCAAAGCAACCCCAATTTTTTCTTTCCCATAAAATTCTGAGAAAAATCCCAATTATTCTTTGAACCCTAGGGAACCTTTCTGAGCAAAAATATTTCATCACTTTTTGGAATATTTTTGCTACAGAAAATATTTTCTGTTCTGGACAGAAATGGTAGTTTCTACAGCAACTACCATTTTACTTGCTCTTCTATGGCTGATTTTTCTTGTGCATCATCACCTTAGTAGTTGATTGCTAGCCTCCAAAGCTCAGCCCCCAACTCCTAGTAGTTTGATCATAGTAAGATCTAAAAGTTATTGTCCAGAAACTTACCTGGCATGTGAAATCATTTCTACTGCACCTGTGACCAAACCTAGGCATGGTAACCTTCAACAATACCACGAACAACAAGCCAGACATGAACTTTGGACCTAGTTCAGCCTGAGGGCAAAGTTCACATGGTGACCGCGTTCATCTAGGCGTGTTGGCATGCAACCGACGCGCTCTGAGTGCCGCCGAGCGCTCTGTTGCGCGCGTGCTTGCTGCCCCGCCTGCCTGAGCGTGCCAAACCGCGCCACCATCATCGTCCGAACCCCCTTAACTCCACCCTGGCACTTGCTGATGCCGGAGCTCGCCGCAGCAGGTATGGTCATGGTCCGGCCAACGCAATAGTGCGGTGCGCACTGTGCTCGTCGCCTTCCTCTCGCCCCTATGCTCGTCCCCGTTCGCCAACAGTTCCCGCGTGAGCTGCGTCTTCTTCTCCCCCTCTCACTGATGACGTTCGTCGCCGGGCGCCATGGCCAGGTGTCCACCGGCGGAGCCCAAAAACCCCTCGACGCTCGGCTATAAATAGCGCCATCCCCAACCTCCTCGAGCACCATCCACCACTCCCACACACTCCTCAAGCGCGTAGAAAGCTGTAGCCCGGCCGGGCAGGCCATGGGCCGCCATACCCGAGCTCGAGCTCGCTGGCGATCCCCTCGGGTTGTCTCCGCAGCTCCGGCCCCTCCCAGGCCTGGGCAACCCTTCCAGGGCCTCCTCCACTCTCCGGTGGTGCCGTTCCGCCTGGTTGGAGCCCCTGGAGTCTCCTCCATTCGCCGTCATCTTCATCTCCGACGACCTTTGCTCTCTGCCTCCGCTGGTGAGGCTGATTCCTGCATCATCTGACCAACCTTAGCTACTCTACGGGTACGGGAAGGTGCGCCTCCGTCTCCTCTCTCGATCCCTCCCTCTTGTTTTGGCCAAGGAGCTCTCGTCGCTGGCGTGCTCTCCGGCGAAGCCGCACCGTCCTCTGTTTCCCTCTCTCTCTCCCCCTCACCTTACTAGCAGGGCCCGCTAGTCAGCCACTCAGTACACGCGTGAAGCGGTACGAGTGGTGGCGCCCTGAGGCTTTACGCCTTCGACGTAGCCCCCCCCCCCCCCGCCCCAAGTCTGTTTTATTTCAATTCAATTTTTTAATTATTCTAGAGAACTTCAAAAAGCCAAAACTTTTTAACCATAAGTCCAAATGAATTGATTCTTTTTGCATTGTGTTCTTTGTCCAAAAATATAGCAGCTCAGCAAAGATGGGATTTTTCCCTATTGCCTAGATTTTCTGGTGAATTTCAGAAGGTTTCTTGATATCTTCTTTTTGTGTTTTTAAATATTTTCAGAGGGTGAGGCTTGTTTAGAGGATCACCAGGTGGCTTGTGAACCTCATCTCCACTAAGGCAAGCCACTGCAACATTTTCACGGTGCCATTTCAATATTTGTGACTTTCTTACTTGAACAAATGATTCAATCCATGCATTTAAATCACTATTATGATATTTATATCATGTTAATTGCTTGCTTTAGGTAATATGCTTGATTTACACAAAGTTTGAAGTTAGTTTAGTTGGTAAAGAAACTAGGATTTATTTTGGGTGATGAAAGAATAATATGGTTATGGATATAAATAATTGGTGGAGTTATTTCTTGCATGAGAAAAATGATAAATTTGCTAGAAAGATTCTATGTTAAAGTGAGGATTAATCTTAACCAGAGAAGTGTCATGAGTGTTGATGCTTAGTGTGGATATAGTTGACTCAGTCATTTCCGCTGGTATGTGAAGCATATGTTAGTATTGCATGTCATGGCATTGTGATACCGGTTATTTTCACGTTAAGTTGAACCTGATAATAACTCAACTTGAATATGTTGTTGACTGGGTCATGGTGCCGCTGAATCGAGTTTTTCCTAGTGCTACCACATTTTCTGGTATGGGACAGCATTTATTCGTTTCGTTGTCATGCCTCTGGTCGGTGCCTCCAACTAGGGAAGGTTATGGGCGTGCGGTACCCTGGCCCGGTAAGCAGACATAACCTTGTGTGCCCGTTGTTGAGTTTATGGTACCGGGTCCCCGAGTGGGATCGTTTATGTTTTGGCCATGACGGTGGTCGTTGTGTCTTTGGTAGACACGGGGCCACCCAGGACTAGCCCAGTGGGGAGTGAGTCGGAGTGGCCGGGAGAGTGTCATGGCAATGGAGGGGTTTCGTCGGAATGCCGTTGGTCCACCAGAATGGGAGTGCGAGGCCATGGGTTCCGTGGTGTGGGTACAGTGCGCTACCTCTGCAGAGTGTATTAATCTATTGATAGCCGAGTCCACGGTTACGGACACGCTCGAAAGTAGGTCACACCATGGGTCAACGTCTAAATAAATTTTGCACACTAAGTTATGAGCTTTGCACTGTTGATGATGACGGGAAGGTCATCTTGTTGTTTAGACCTAGTGTTGGTCGTGGTTGTGATCGCCAGAAGGATCACTGTTTAAAGGCCAAATATTGGTCGTGGTTGTGATCGCTGGAATGATCACGAGATGTCTCTAGTTAATACCTTGAGGTTGGTACGTTCGTGATCCAAGAGCGATCACCGTTGGTAAGCTAGTCCGAGGGACTCTTATCACTAGAGCCTGATCACAGCATGTTGGATATATTGATGCATTATTATGAATTGGTTAATTATCATGATATTGTTTGTCATTATGTTTATACTTGTTGTGAGCCTGCAAGTACATTCAATGTACTGACCTAGCGTGTCATGCTAGATTTCAGGAAAGTATCATTGGAAAGGAATGTTGTCCGAGTCTAGATCGTGTCCACATTGGTGTCCCTGTGCTATGGAGTTCGCTACGACGTTGTTCCGCTGTCGCGTAGTTGTGATGATCGAGGCCCCTTTATGTTCACTAAATAATGTACATATTGTTCAGCCGCATCGTGCGTGCCGTTTGGCCTCGCTATCTGTTGTAATATAAACTCTGATCCGCTAGCATCAATAAAGCGGTTGTTTTCTGTACCAAGATGTTGTGTGTTGCCAGAAGACATGGTCTCTGGGCTAGCAATGCAAGGTAAACCGGTTGCTCTGAGCCGGGGTTCCACAACGCTTGGTATCAGAGCCGCGCTGACTGTAGGCCACACTAGACTATGACTTGTTAACTGGACGTTAGATACAAGTTTTAGTTGTGCCGGTAGCATGTGTAGCTGGTTGTTGCATTGCATGCACTTGTTTTATTTTTATGCTAACCTGCTAATGGTTGTAAGTGTAGATGGCTCCGGTGCCGTATCCGTGCCAGTTGTAGTTGATGCCATACACGTCGCCGCATCTCCTTCGTAACGTGTGGCGTCGGCTGTACCCCCTCGGTGACGACCCCGCCTATCGTGTGTACCGGGAGCATCTAGCAGACATAGTGTATGAGTATCACATCGTGGTTACTCTTCGCACCAGTTCCAATTCCAGCACTTACACTCGTACCTTTCGGAGCGGTTACGCTTCTACCGCTTCTCAGACTGTCCAGTTTGTTGCATTCAAGGTCCTTATCGAGCTTTGTTACAAAGAGGTCCGGATGCAGAACCACCCAAGTTTCTACTACTATCCTTCTCTGCATGATAATGGTCGTGTCCGTTTCCCTATCATTGATCTGGAGTCTGATAGTGTTGGTAGCCACCATTCTCGTTATATCACTGCTAGCTATCTTATGATCCACGAGTTGGCTCGAGAGCTGACTCGTGCCCGTACTGCTTTATCCCCTACTAGATCTGTCAATGCTCCAGCATCTGTGGGATTTACTCCTTATATTCCAGCCAGTTCTAGTTCCCCTGTTTCACCGGTTACTCCTTCGAGTAGCTCGGGCACCGCGACTGTGAGTCCTCTCACTGCTCCTGCTGAGTGGGTTCACTTCTCACTACTCCTGCAGCCCCGATGCTTCCCCCTACACCTACCCCAGAGGGAGAGCCCTCGAGGCAGCGTCGTCGTGTTACCTTTAAACCGGAGGTCTTAGTTAACCATATCAGTTCAGGATCCGAGTCCGCTTCAGGAGAGGACCCCGCAGCACCAGCAGAGCAGTAGAGCTTCTAAGTATTCGCAGTCGTCAGGATGGTGTACGAGTGTAGTCGTACGAGTCATGAGGTTTCGTTTTCATGTATGAGAGTAGTTGAACCTGGCATGTTGTTTATCTTTCATTAATCTATGTATAATTATGTTGGAACTCTATTTTATTCGCCGCATTTTCTTCATCATTTTGGTTTTTCTCGAGCTCTTGTTGCTGGCTTTCCCCAACTTATTTTGAATATTTCTCATCTCGGTTGCATTGCCTTGGGAAAAATCACAATAGGTTGATGCGGGGAGGCAGCAGTAGCAATGTTCACGAGGGTTCTCCTGTACGTCGTTCCGCACAACAGGCAGGACACTCCCCTGAGTCGTACGTTCCACCACCACCTCCATCGAGCAAATTCTGTGTCTGTTTGAGGAAAGACGAAATAATGATCTGATTGAAATATTAAGAAGTCTGCAAGCTGTGGTTGGACAGAATGGAAATCAGAACGGTCATCATTCTAAGCTGTCAGATTTTCAAAGGACCAAGCCTCCCAGTTTCAGTCAGGTTGTTGACCCCTTGGATGGAGACGATTGGTTGTGAACTATTGAGAAGAAACTTGAGATTGCTCGTACTGAAGACGGTGATAAGGTTCCATTTGCAACTCATTATCTTGAAGGTGGTGCAGCCATATGGTGGGAAAATGCAAAAGCCATGTGGCCTGCTGATGAAGAAATCACCTGGTCAAAATTCAAGGAACAATTCCGGAAATATCATATCCCTACTGGAATTATGAAGACTAAGCAGCGTGAATTTCTCGCGCTCCTCCAAGGAAATCAGTCTGTGGGTGAATATTTGCAAAAATGCAATCATCTCTCACATTACTCCCTATATGACGTGGCCAATGAAGAAACAAAGATTGACAGATTTCTTGGTGGGTTAAACCCGCAACTCCGGTGTACTCTCAGTATGTTTGATTTCCCAGATTTCCAAACTCTGGTGAACAAGGCTTTCATTGCCGAAAGGGAGCACAAGCTTGTATCAGAAAATAGACCTGCTAATAACGATCACAAGCCCAAGTTTGAGCCAAGAAAGGAAGGGAAACCAGTGCAAAAGGCTCGTACCTGGCAGTAGACTCAGGTGGAATACAAGCCCAATTGGCAACAGAATGTTAACAAGACCACTACTCAAGTCAAGAATGTCGTGACCAACCCCGTGCACGAGGAGCGCCAGCACAACAATTCTTGCTTTAGTTGTGGGAAAACCAGACATTATGTCAGACAGTGCCCCAAGAACAGCAAGGTGAATGCTCTATTCAGGCCACAAGTTAATTTTATGTAGTCATGCCCGAACTAGCAAAACATCACTCGGCACGTTCATCACCTCTCTGCCGATGAAGCCCAAGAGAACCCCGAAGTCGTCATTGGTATGTTTTCTGTTAATAACATACATGCAGTGATTTTATTTGACTTTGGGGCTTCCCACTCTTTTATTTCTCGGAGTTTTGTTGCCCAAAACAAATTTCCTTGTTTGCTTTTGGGCAAGAATATGCTGGTACAAACCCCGGGATCCTTAATCAGAAGCAATCTTGTCTGCCGTAATCTAGAAGTCGATATCAACGAAGTCTGTTTTCCAACTTCTTTGGTAATTATTGAGTCTGCTAAGTTGGATGTTATCTTGGGTATGAATTGGCTAACTCAAGATTAAAAAGGAGGATATTCCTAAGACCGCATTCACCACTCGATACGTTCTTTATGAATATACAGTTATGTCTTTTGATCTCACCAACGCCACTGCCTTCTTCATGCATATGATGAACAAAGTATTCATGGACTTCCTCGATAAGTTCGTGGTAGTCTTCATCGATGATATACTTATTTACTCAAGAAGTGAAGAAGAGCACAAAGAACACCTCCGAGCAGTGTTGCAACGACTCCGTGAAAATCAGCTATACGCCAAATTCAGTAAATGCGAATTTTGGCTCAAGCAAGTTGGATTCCTTGGACATGTGCTATCCGCCGAAGGTATAGCCGTGGACCCGAGCAAAGTAAAGGACGTGCTCGATTGGTTGCCGCCCACAACCGTATCTCAGATCCGGAGTTTTCTTGGATTAGCCGGATATTACCGTCATTTCATTGAAGGATTTTCCAAGTTTGCTAAACCCATGACGGAGCTGCTCAAAAAGGATAAGAAGTTTGAATGGACTGAGGACTATGAGAAAAGTTTCAATGAGTTAAAGATACGGCTGACAACTGCACCGGTGTTGACTCTTCCAGATATCTACCGCAGTTTTGATGTGTACTGGGACGCTTCCAGACAAGGACATGGATGCGTACTTATGCAAGACGGCAAAGTAGTAGCCTATGCCTCACGACAGCTATGACTCCACGAGGGAAATTATCCTACTCATGATCTGGAATTGGCCGCGGTGGTTCATGCTCTAAAAATTTGGAGACACTACCTCATCGGGAAGAGGTGCCAAATTTTTACCGATCACAAAAGTCTCAAGTATATATTTACTCCGCCAGATTTAAATCTTCGACAACGAAGATGGCTTGAGTTGGTCAAGGATTATGACCTTGGAATAAATTACCACCCGGGTAAGGCCAACGTGGTTGCCGATGCACTCAGTCGAAAGCCTATCAGCCTAAATGTCATATTGGAATCCTTGCCTCCTGAACTTCAAGAAGATATGGCTTAGCTCAACTTGGTCATAGTTGATGCTGGCCTTGCTAATATTTTGGAAGTTACCCCCACACTTGAGTAAGAGATCCGCAAGTCCCATCCAGATGACACCGATCTACAGAAACGTGCCGAGAATATGGTAGCAGGACAAACTCCAGATTTCTCAAGGAACCAATTAGGTACCCTCCGATTCCGTGGAAGGATTTGTGTACCCAATCAAGCGGATTTGAAACAGAAAATCCTGTCAGAAGCACACGAATCCTCGTATTCTATTCACCTGGAGGTACGAAAATGTATGAAGACCTTCAACAAATGTTTTGGTGGGATGGAATGAAGAAAGACATTGCCTACTTTGTGGCATGTTGCGACATATGCGACAAGGTGAAGGTAGAACATCAGAAGCCATCCGGACCTCTCCAACCGCTGTCGGTTTCACAATGGAAATGGGATGATGTCTGTATGGATTTCATCACAGCACTACCTAAGACTCGGCGAGGAAATGATGCAATCTGGGTCATAGTGGACACCTTAACCAAGGTAGCTCACTTTATCCCAATCAGAACCACATATTGAGCAGATGAACTTGCACAGTTGTATGTATCCAGAATAGTCAGTCTGCATGGAGTACCCTGAACCATCACTTCTGGTCGAGGTTCACTTTTTACCTCCGCTTTGTGGTCACGTCTCCATCAAGCCTTGGCGACAGCATTGAAATATAGTACCGCTTATCATCCTCAGACTGATGGACAGACAGAGCTGGTAAACCAAATACTCGAAGATATGCTGCGAGCCTGTGCTTTGGCCCAAGGACCGAAATGGGAAGACTGTTTACCATATGCCGAGTTCTCTTATAACAATAGCTTCCAGACCAGTTTGAAAATGTTACCGTATGAGGCTTTGTATGGCCGTAAGTGCTGCACTCCTTTAAATTGGTCCCAAACTGGAGATAGCCGTAATTTCGGAACGGATCTCATGCTGGAAGCCAAGAAGCAAGTCAAGGAAATCAAAGACAGATTGCAGTTGGCCAAATCTCGACAGAAGAGTTATTATGATGCAAAGCACCAACAGATCAGTTTTGAACCCGGAGAACACGTATACCTTCGAGTCACGCCTTTGAAAGGAGTGAAGAGATTTTAGACTCGTGGAAAGTTGGCACCCAGATTTATTGGTCCATTTCCTATTATGACACGAGTGGGTACTGTTGCATATCAGTTGGAACTACCCCCTGAATTGTCGGACGTGCACAACGTGTTTCATGTTTCACAGTTGAGGCGATGCATATCGATGCCTGAGAAAAAGACTGATATGACGGAAATAGAGATGGCAAAGGATTTAACATACGAAGAGAGGCCGGTTAGAATTTTGGATCAGATGGAAAGAGGCACTCGTAGTAAAGCAAGGAAGTTCTATAAAGTCCACCGGGAGCATCATACAGAGTCAGAATCAACTTGGGAACGGGAAGAATTTCTAAAGGAACATTACCCAGAATGGTTTTCCCAAGAAACCGAATCTTGAGGACGAGATTCATTCTAAGTGGGGGAGGTTTGTGACAGCCTGGTTTTTGCCCTCTCTTCTTTGCCTGATTCTCGGTTGGTTTGAATTTGAAATTTGGAGTTTTGAATCTTTTCATATGGACTTAACCACTTGGGTACCTCTTGACTTTCACCAAGTGCCTCATTTCCTTCTCTAACCATCATTCCCTCTCTGGTTCAACTCAAAATAATATTTGGAATATTTTTCTTTAATGAAAAATATTCATTTTCCCCTCTTAAACCCTAGCTAGCTCAATGTGCTCCAAACCAACCCCGGTTTTTCTTGCCCATAAAATTCTGAGAAAAACCCCAATTATTCTTTGAACCCTAGGGCACCTTTCTGAGAAAAAATATTTCATCACTTTTTGGAATATTTTTGCTGTATAAAATATTTTCTGTTCTGGACAGAAATGGTAGTTTCTATAGCAACTACCATTTTACTTGCTCTTCTGTGGATGATTTTTCTTGTGCATCATCACCTTAGTAGATGATTCCTAGCCTCCAAAGCTCAGCCCCCCATCTCCTAGTAGTTTGACCACAGTAAGCTCTCAAAGTTACTGTCCAGAAACTTACCTGGCGTGTGAAATCATTTCTACTTCACCTAAGACCAAACCCAGGCATGGTAACCTTCAAAACTACCACGAAAAACAAGCCAGACATGAACTTTGGACCTAGTTCGGCCTGAGGGAAAAGTTCACGTGGTGACCGCATTCGTCCAGGCATCCTGGCATGCAACCGACGCGCTCTGAGTGCCGCCGAGTACTCTGTTGCGCGCATGCTCACTGCCCCGCCTGACTGAGCCTGCCAAACCGCGCCACCATCATCGTCTGAACCCCCTTAACTCCTCCCTGGCACTCGCCGATGCCGGAGCTCGCCGCAGCAGGCACGGGCGTGGTCCGGCCAATGCAACAGTGCGGTGTGCACTGTGCTCGTCGCCTTCCTCTCGCCCCTGTGCTCGTCCCCGTTCACCAATAGTTCCCGCGTGAGCTGCGTCTTCTTCTCCCCCTCTCACTAGCGCCGTTCGTCGCCGGGCGCCGCGGCCAGGTGTCCACCGGCGGAGCCCGAAACCCCCTCGATGCTCAGCTATAAAGAGCGCCATCCCCAGCCTCCTCGAGCACCATCCACCACTCCCACACACTCTTCAAGCACGTAGAAAGCCATAGCCCGGCCGAGCAGGCTGCGGGCCGCCGTCCCCGAGCTCGAGCTTGCCGGCGATCCCCTCGGGTCATCTCCGCAGCTCCAGCCCCTCCCAGGCCTAGGCAACCCTTCCAAGGCCTCCGCCACTCTCCGGTGGTGCCGTTCCGCCTGTTTGGAGCCCCTGGAGTCGCCTCCGTTCGATGTCGTCTTTGTCTCCGGCGACCTCCGCTCTCTGCCTCCGCTGTAGAGGCTGATTCCGGCGACGTCTGACCACCCCTAGCTACTCTACAGGTACGGGCAGGTGCACCTCCGTCTCCTCTCTTGATCCCTCCCTCTCGTTTTGGCCAAGGAGCTCTCGTCGCCGGCGTGCGCTCCGGCCAAGCCGCGCCATCCTCTGTTTCCCTCTCTCTCCCCCTCACCTGACTAGCAGGGCCCGCCAGTCAGCCACTCAGTACACGCGCGAAGCGGTACGAGTGGTGGCGCCCTGAGGCTTTACGCCTTCTACATCACCCCCCTAGTCTGTTTTATTTAAATTCAAATTTTTAATTATTCCAGAGAACTTCAAAAAGCCAAAACTTTTTAACCATAAGTCCAAATGAACTGATTCTTTTTGCATTGTGTTCTTTGTTCAAAAATCTAGCAGCTCACCAAAGATGGGATTTTTTCCTGCTGCCTAGATTTTCTGGTGAATTTCAGAAGTTTTCTTGATATTTTCTTTTTGTGTTTTTAAATATTTTCAGAGGGCGAGGCTTGTCTTGAGGATCACCATGAGGCTTGTGAACCTCATCTGCACTAAGGCAAGCCATAGCAACATTTTCATGGTGCCATTTCAATATTTGTGATTTTCTTACCTGAACAAATGATTTAATCCATGCATTTAAATCATTATTATGATATTTATATCATGTTAATTGCTTGCTTTAGGTAATATGCTTGATTTACATAAAGTTTGAAGTTAGTTTAGTTGGTAAAGAAACTAGGATTTATTTTGGGTGATGAAAGAATAATATGGTTATGGATATAAATAATTAGTGGAATTATTTTTTTGCATG
Source organism: Triticum aestivum (assembly GCF_018294505.1). Taxonomy (NCBI): domain Eukaryota; kingdom Viridiplantae; phylum Streptophyta; class Magnoliopsida; order Poales; family Poaceae; genus Triticum; species Triticum aestivum. The sequence goes on along the minus strand of NC_057801.1, from coordinate 250,029,542 downwards.
AGAAAAATGATAAATTTGCTAGAAAGATTATGTGTTAAAGTGAGGATTAATCTTAACCAGAGAAGTGTCATGAGTGTTGATGCTTAGTGTGGATATAGTTGACACAGTCATTTCCGCTGGTATGTGAAGCATATGTTAGTATTGCATGTCATGGCATTATGACACCGGTTATTTTCACATTAAGTTGAACCTGATAATAACTCAACTTGAATATGTTGTTGACCGGGTCATGGTGCCGCTGAATCGAGTTTTTCCCAGTGCAACCACATTTGCCGGTATGGGACGACCTTTATTCGTTCCGTTGTCATGCCTCTGGTCGGTGCCTCCAACTAGGGAAGGTTATGGGCATGCGGTACCATGGCCCGGTAAGCAGACATAACCTTGTGTCCCCGTTGTTGAGTTTATGGTACCCGGTCCCCAAGTGGGATCATTTATGTTTTGGCCATGATGGTGGTCATTGTGTCTTTGGTAGACACGGGGCCACCCAGGACTAGCCCAGTGGGGAGTGAGTCGGAGTGGCCGGGAGAGTGTCATGGAAATGGAGGGGTTTCGTCGGAATGCCATTGGTCCACCCAAATGGGAGTGCGAGGCCATGGGTTCCATGGTGTGGGTACAGTGCGCTACCTCTGCAGAGTGTATTAATCTATCGATAGCCGAGTCCACGGTTACGAACACGCTCGAAAGTAGGTCACACCATGGGTCAATGTCTAAATAAATTTCGCACACTAAGTTATGAGCTTTGCACTGTTGATGATGACGGGAAGGTCATCTTGTTATTCAGACCAAGTGTTGGTCGTGGTTGTGATCGCCGGAAGGATCATTGTTTAAAGACCAAATATTGGTCGTGGTTGTGATCGCCGGAAGGATCACGAGATGTCTCTAGTTAATACCTTGAGGTTGGTACATTCGTGATCCAAGAGCGATCACCATTGGTAAGCTAGTCTGAGGGTCTTTTATCACTAGAGCCTGATCATTGCTTGTTGGATATATTTATGCATTATTATGAATTGGTTAATTATCATGATATTGTTTGTCATTATGTTTATGCTTGTTATGAGATTGCAAGTACATTCAATGTACTGACCTAGCATGTCATGCCAGATTTCAGGAAAGTATTGTTGGAAAGGAGTGTTGTCCGAGTCTAGATCGTGTCCACATCGGTGTCCCTGTGCTATGGAGTTCCGCTACGACGTTGTTCCGCTGCCGCGCTGCTGTGATGATCGAGGCCCCTTTATGTTCACTAAATAATGTACATATTGTTCAGCCGCACCGTGTGTGCCGCTTGGCCTCGCTATTTGTTGTAATATAAACTCTGATCCGCTAGCATCAATAAAGCGGTTGTTTTCTATACCAAGATGTTGTGTGTTGCCAGAAGACATGGTCTCTGGGCTGGCAATGCAAGGTAAACCGGTTGCTCTGAGCCGGGGTGCCACTCTCATGATTTTAATTTTGCTAAATTTCGTAGACAACCCCATGCTAAAGAATTGCCTAGTAAAGATGAAATTATTGGTCTTGCTTATATTGCCGTGCCTCCTAATGATCCTTTAGAACAATACTTGCTAGACCATGGCAATGATATGTTTATGAATGAAAGAAGGGAAATAGATGAAGTACTCTTTAAACAGTGACCTATTTTGAGACACAACTTGCCTGTTGAAATCCTAGGGGATCCTCCTCCACCCAAGGGTGATCCCGTGTTTGAGCTTATACAATTACCTGATACTCTTAAATATGCTTATCTTGATGAAAATAAGATATATCCTATTATTATTAGTGCTAACCTTTCAGAGCATGAAGAAGAGAAATTATTGAAAACTCTGAATAAGCACCGTGCTGCTATTGGATATACTCTTGATGATCTTAAGGGCATTAGTCGCACTCTATTCCAGCACAAAATAAAGTTGGAGAAAGATGATAAACCAGTTGTTGATCATCAACGACGGTTAAATCCTAAAATGAAAGAAGTGGTAAGAAATGAAATACTAAAGCTTCTGGAGCCAGGTATAATTTATCTTGTTGTTGATAGTCAGTGGGTAAGTCCTATCCATTGTGTCCCTAAGAAGGGAGGTATTTTAAAGGATCAAGATGGACCTAGAGGGGGAGTGAATAGGTACAATTCCAAATTTTAATTATTACTTAGCAATTTTAGGCAATAATGCGGAATATGAAGGTGAGCCTAACAATTGCAAGTGAGTACTAAGTACTGAGCAAGTAACACAGGCACCTAAGTAAGCAAGCACAATATGATGTAAATAAGTGCAACGAGAAAAGTAACCACAAGTAGAGAGTTAGGGTTAGGAATAACCGCAACTCCGGGAGACGAGGATGTATGCCGATGTTCACTTCCTTGGAGGGAAGCTAGTCACCGTTAGAGAGGTGGATGTTACCACGAAGGCACACCAATGCCACGAAGGCTCACCCTATTCTCCCTTTGAGACAACACCACGAAGGCGTTTCTCAACCACTAGTGGTAGACCTTGGGGTGGTCTCCAAACCCTCACAAACTTTCCGGGGGTAATCACAATGGTTGATTCCTCACCGAATGACTCCTACCGCCTAGGAGTCCCCAACCTCCAAGAGTAACAAGATCCGAGGGGAAAGACTCAAGACTTCCTCAAACCATGATTTGCTTTGGTCATAAGAAGGAGAGGGAGAAGATCTTTCTTTTGATTGGAACAACTCTTCGAAACTATCAAGAATCAAGCCGGGATCTAGGATTTAGTGTATGAGGAAGAGAGGGGAAGCACTGGTGTTCTGGAGGCGTGTTTGTGTGTAGTGTTCAGCCTTATCTCGAAGAGGTAAGGGGCTATTTATACCATGTCTAGAATTGAGCCGTTTGGACAAAAGTTGACCAGCCCGGATGATCTGGGACACCACCCGGATGATCTGGACATTGTCCAGATTAATCTGGTTGAAGGCTCGGATGCAGATGGTAGCAGCAGAGCTGCGAGCAGCCCGGACAGACCGGAGGCCCCCCCGGACGATCCGGACATGCCCCGGACGATCCGGACATGCCTCGGATGATCTGGATGCCTGGCCGGATGATCCGGCTACAACATCTGGGTTCTGTGAAAAACAGGGCACAGTTATCCGGATGATCCGGAACAGGACCAGGACGATCCGGGGCACAGCCCGGATGATCCGGAAGAACATCCGGATGATCCGGCTTCAGCCACACCGTTCTGTGATGAAAAACGCCTATTATTTGGATGATCCGGAGCAAGGTCCGACTGATCCGGGTGAAGCCCGGATGATCTGGGTAGCCGTCCGGATGATCCGGCTGGGATAAGTGGTAGGCTTTGGCTAAGGGGTTTTGCTAGGGATTTTGATCTATTGTGAAAAATTGTTTGTGAGACAAAATGTGAGCAAGTCTTGAACCTACACCTCGGATCCCCTCTTAATAGTGCGGGATTCCTATTACTCAAGAAATATAAAAGAGCATAATACTTCATCTTTATTTGCTCCTTTCCTCTTTGATAATTTGCTTGAGTAAAATCTCATATGATGTGATCATGATGCTCATGAGAAACTACCAGAGGACTGACGGCCTGTGTATATACTTAGCAAACAAGGTTAGTCCCCTATATGTAGATTTGTCATCAATATCAAAAATATTCTTTAAGAGCAAGATTGCACTTTCAATCTCCCCCTTTTTTGGTAGTTGATGACAAACTACATATAGCACTCAACAAGTGAAATGTGATGCGAATAATTCTAGGAGAGTAGTCTGGTATGTGTTTTAGGAAGAGATCCCCCTTAATGTATGCATAGGGATGTGTTTTAAGGAGAGCTCCCCCTTGATGTATGCATGGAATAAGGTGATAAAAATACAAAATCATGCACATATGGAGTGGATGCCCTCATTCGGAATATAGTGTAGTGTAGACATACACCATTAAAATCAACATAAGCAATGATAAGCAACGAATGAAGACAGCATCCTTAAGTACTTGCATGGTGACATAGACTCATAACTCATAAACTCGTACAAGGTATCATAACACATGACCAAAGTACCATTACAATAATCATAACACATGACCAAAGTACCATAGTACCATTACAATAATAATAATGAGTCCACTTAACTAGAGCTCTAAGCATACCAGACACACACTCATACTCCTCCTAAGAATTACATCTCCCCCTTGACAGCAAGTACCGAAAAAGGGGAATACGGTCAAGAAAGTAGGAGGATCACGCAGCTTCCTCCTCATCATCATCATCACCATCAATCAGATCAGAAGGTGCAAGGAAGAACTCGGGAAAATCAGTGGCAGAAGGAAAGTCGACCTCCGGAAGAGGAAGACGAGCAGGAATAGGCTCATCAGGCTCGACAGGACTGCCAGGACGCGCACGAAGGCGAGCCCTAAGAGAATTTGCCTCAGAGATGCGGCGAACCTCCTCGGTAGCAATGTGAGTAGCAGTGTAGCGGCAGGTGTCAAAGATGGCTTTATGGGACTTCCCAATAAAGCGAGCAAGGAGGTGAAATGGCTTGACGAAAGATTTGGTGTGGCGAGAAGAGCTCTCACCACACAAAGGAGCAAGAGCCTTGCCCCTACAAGTGTCATCACGCAGAGTCCACATGGAGTGAATGTTGGTCTTGTTGATGGGGCAAGTGAAGACAGATTCAATGACGGTCTGAATGAAAGGAGCATGTGGAAGAGTATGAACCTTCTGACAACTAGCCATGTGAATCTCATGCCAAAGGAAATCTGCCATGTCAATGGGACGAGTGGGATTCTTCCGTGAGTAGTACATCAAGTCAATGATGTAGGCCCGAACCATCCCACGATCCCCTTTCTTGGGAGCAATGGAGTTTAGGATACACTGAAAAAGCCACCGGTATTTGAGACGGAAGATACTGATATCATTAAGCTCCTTGCTTTGCTGCATTGTGGATAGTTGAGTGGTAGGCATGGTGAGACAACTACAAGCACTGATGGGCATAGCCTCAAACTTGAGATTCACCTCATGGATCCGAAAAAGAGCGGCTTCAAATCAGGAATGCCCAAGGCAGCAGCAAACTCCTCAAAAGAGACAGTGAACTGAGAATGGTGAGTCATCCAAGTGATAGAACGATCCGGATGGAAGAAACACATGGCATAGAATTGCCGAATGGCAGCCTCATTCCAATCACAGTGGAGAGTCATAGCACGATGTAGCCCCATGCCCTCAATCTTCTCTAACACACCATCGAACTTGGTTGGATTTTTCTCAATGTAATCAAAGTTCACATAATGCTGAGGAGAGAACCCTAGATGAGCAATGACGGATTGATAGATGTCCTGTTGAACCAAGGTGCGAAATCGAGGATCGGTTGCATTGGCCGGGGCGGCAAATTGATTGACTTCACTCCTTAAAGCAGCATACTCAGAGGGGTCCATGGACTGATAGCTGATAGTACGACGGCCATAGTTGGTGGTGTTGGCCATGGACAAAATGAGACCAGTAGGGGCGGCAGACTGCGAGCTTGAGGCAGAAACCGCTTTCTTCTTCTTGGCTTTGGTCGTGGGGTGAACCGGCACGAGATCTTCCTCCTGGAGTTCATCCTCATAGTCAGGGTTGTCCTGCCCGGCATAGAACGGACGAGCATGACCTGGCGCTTTCTTGAGTGGACGAGCAGCTTCCTCGGAGTCCGTTGATGCTTGGCGATGTGGTTCTGTGCACACGCATTGGAATGAAAAAAAAAGGGGGGGCAACTAGATGAGCAACTGACCCTAGATGAGTAATAGGGGAACACGAGGAGTGAAGCAGATGAGATACCATGAGAGGGACCCGAGGAGGTCGACTTGAAGCTCCAGCCAGTACCAGCACGGTCGACCACCATGGCAGAGTTGAGGACGGAGGCCGAGATTGGAGAGGATCCAATCGGCCCTGGAGAAAACAGTGCGAGGAGGGAGTACATCGAGGCGACGGCAGCCCATGAGGTCGAGATCCGCCCAGTTGGCCAGCCGGACTGGCGGGGTGGTCCGACGAGCAGCCGCCGGCGGCGGGGGCGAGAGGATGAGGTCGAGGAGAAAAACAGGGAAATAACCCCTTGTGCCCACACGGCCCGATAAGTTACTGGGCAGGGCGAAGACCCACCCGGATGTCCGGAAGGAGCCCCGGATGATTCGGGCAGGACCAGATGTCCAGGTATGGGCCCAGATATCCGGGAAGACAAGGGAGCACAGCCCGGACGTCCCGATGTAAATCCGGATGTTCCGGCCAGCCAGAATGCTGAGAGCTGGTTCTGATGTTGTGAAGAGTGATGAGGTGATGATGGTATATGTATATTTTTATAGAGAGATATATATAAGTAGCTTTAGTCACAACAATATCTCAAACCCATATAACAACTAAAAAGAGTTGTAGGCTAAGTCACCATGTTTGAGTATACATAACTTGGGAGACCAAAAATTTGAACTTTTGGACCCAAGATTATTACTCCATCATTTTAAAGTACTATGGACACAGAATAAGTGTCATAGTGACTTTGAGAGTGTTGGTTCTATTTATGCATTATGTAGGGTGAGAGTACTCATGAATTGAATGTCTCTCCCTAAGAATATGCCTACATCAAGACAAGACATTATGAAAATGCATGCATGGGTACTGGATTTCACATAATGTTGTCAAGCTCTAAGATACCAAGTTCACGCCTAAGTTGACAAAACCTTGCTCCGTCCAATGGCTTGGTGAAAATATCTGCAAGTTGCATATCTGTTCCAACATGAGCAATGTCAATATCACCCTTCTCCACATGATCTCTCAAGAAGTGGTACCTAATGTCAATGTGCTTGGTGCAGGTGTGATCTTTGGGATTCTCAGCAATATTGATGGCACTTTCATTATCACATAGAAGAGGCACATGTCTATAGGTGATACCGTAATCCTTCAAAGTTTGCCTCATCCATAGTAATTGAGTTGCACAACTGGCGGTAGCAATGTATTCAGCTTCGGCGGTGGAGAGGGCAACACAATTCTGTTTCTTCGAGGACCAACTTACCAAGGAGCGTCCAAGAAATTGACATGCACCGGAGGTGGACTTACGATCCACTTTGTCTCCAGCCCAATCCGCATCCATGTACCCAATGAGATCAAACTTAGCATCCTTGGGGTACCATAGACCCAACTTTGGGGTGTGAACAAGGTATCTAAGAATATGCTTAACCGCCTTATGATGACTTTCCCTAGGGGAAGCTTGAAATCTAGCACACATACATACACTAAACATGATGTCTGGTCTAGATGCACAAAGATAAAGTAATGAACCAATCATAGAACGGTATTTAGATGGGTCGAAGGGGATACCGTTGGTGTCTTCAGTGAGTACAATTTTGGTTGGCATGGGTGTCTTACATAGGCTAGCATCAGACATGCCAAATTTTGCTAGGATATCCTTGAGGTATTTTGCTTGAGACACGAATATTCCTTCTTGAAATTGTTGAATTTGAAACCCGAGGAAGAACTTCAAATCCGCATTGAGTGACATTTCAAAATTCTTGGTCATTGAAGCCGCAAACTTCTTGCACAAATGAATGTTAGGAGAACCAAAAATGATATCATCTACATAGATTTGGCATAAGATCAAATCACCTTTGTCCCTCTTAGTAAAAAGAGTGGGATCGATCACCCCTCTCACAAAACCATCATCGAGTAAAAACTTCATAGAATGATCATACCAAGCACGAGGTGCTTGTTTGAGGCCATACAAAGCCTTATGAAGTTTATACACATAGTCTTTGTGATCGGGATCAACGAACCCAGGTGGTTGTGATACATATACTTCTTATTGTAGAGGACCGTTAAGGAAAGCACTCTTCACATCCATTTGATGTAATGTAAAACCATTGAAAGCAGCATAAGCAAGTAAGATGCGAATGGATTCAAGACGGGCAACGGGGGCAAAGGTCTCACCAAAGTCCAAACCTTCAACTTGTGAGTACCCTTGTGCCACTAACCTTGCCTTGTTTCGGATGATTACACCATTCTCATCTTGCTTGTTCTTGAAAATCCACTTGGTTCCAATGATGTTGTGTTCCGTAGTTGGCCTCTTGACTAATGACCATACTTGATTGCGCTCAAAACTGTTCAACTCTTCTTGCATAGCAATGAGCCAATCGTTGTCCATCAATGATTCTTGTACCTTAAGAGGCTCAAGACTAGACACAAACGAGAAGTGAGCACAAAAGTTTGTCAATTTTTACGAGTGACTCTACCTTCCGATATGCCGGTGAGGATTTTATCAATATCAACACGACCGGCCACTCGAGGCATGATGGAGGTTAAGGTTTCGCGAGGTTCAACTTCGTGTCCATCATCCATGTCCTCAACATATGGATCATTAATGTGTGGTGGAAGATCTTCTTGTACATATTGCATTTGTTGAGGTTCATCATCAATGATTGGACTTTCTTGTTCTTGCCCTTGATGATGATCTTGTTCTTGAAGATTCTCATGAAGAGGAAGTTGATCATCTTCTTGTACTTGGACTAAGGGCGTCAGTTGAACAATAGGAGTTTGTGGTGGTAGGGGTGTTGAAGTAGTTTGATGATGTGTGATACTTCCATCTTCTTCTTCATCATCAAGAGGTTCTTTTTCCATTGGAAGAAGTGCACCAACACCCATGGTCAAGATATCTTGAGAGGAATCTTCTTCACCTACATCACTTAGATCAACTTGCTCCCCATGGGAGCCATTAAATTCATCAAACACCACGTCACAAGTTTCTACAACACATCCATTGGATTTGTTGTAGAATCTATAGTCGTGAGAGTTTGATCCATAGCCAACGAATATGCCCTCAATTGTTTTGGATTGAAATTTTCCTAACCGTTCTCTTTTGTTGAGGATGAAACATTTGCACCCAAATACACGATAGTACTTGACATTTGGCTTGTTCCCAGTTAGGAGCTCATATGGAGTCTTTTCCAATATAGTACGGAGAAAGAGCCGGTTTGATGCATGGCATGCAGTGTTGACAGCTTCGGCCCAAAAACTATGTGGTGACTTGTATTCATCCTACATGGACCTTGCCATCTCTACAAGTGTACGGTTCTTCCTTTCGGCTAAACCATTTTGCTGAGGAGTGTATGGAGCTGAATATTGATGCTCAATCCCTTCATAACTAAGGAATTCTTCCAAGGTATAGTTCTTGAACTCAGAGCCATTGTCACTTCTTATTGCCAAGATCTCTTTGTCAAACTTGCATTGTGCTTGCTTGGCAAAATCAATGAAGGTGATCTTCATCTCATCCTTGGACTTGAGGAAAAACACCCATGTATATCTTGAGTAGTCATCGACAATGAAAAGTCCATACTTTTCCCACCAAGACTATCCCATGAAGGAGGCCCAAAAAGATCCACATGAAGGAGCTCCAGGGGCCTTGAAGTAGACACAATGTTCTTGGGAGGGTGCTTTTATTGATGTTGCTTCCCGGCTATGCATGCACTACACACACGGTCTTTCTCAAAAGATACATTGGTTAGTCCAAGGATGTGATTCCCCTTTAAGAGATCTTGAAGATTTCTCATGCCGACATGGGCTAGCCGGCGATGCCATAGCCACCCCTTGTCGGCCTTGGCCATTAGACAAGTTGCATGGAATGTGCTCTCTTTTGAGAAATCAATCGTGTAAAGGTTGCCATCCAACTCTCCAACAAAGGCCACTTCGAGAGTATCTCTCTTAAAGACTTTCACATCCGTTAGTCCAAAGAGTGTATCATAGCCAACAGAAGCCAAATGGCGAACAGAAAGCAAATGGTATTTAAGGGATTGGACAAGCATGACATTTGCAAGAGACATGTCATTTGTGATAGCCACCTTGCCCGACCCGAGTACCTGTCCTTTTGAACCTCCACCAAACATAATGCTCATGAATGGTTGAATAGCTTTCATGAAATCGTAGAGCAATTTGCTATCTCCGGTCATATGATTGGTACATCCACTATCAATCACCCATTTTACTCCACCGGAGAAGGTAACCTACACACAATTATGACTTGGTTAGAGGCACCCATTTTGCAATGGGACCTCTCAGGTTAGTCACAAGGGTCTTAGGGACCCAAATAGCATAGAATTAGAATGCATTTCGAGGACCAACAATTTTGTATAAACTTCTCCATCCTTAGTCTTACGAAGTACATAGGATGGAGGCATGAAGTCTTTTGACTTGTTGAGAGTGGGCACGCCCCTTGTGGCCTTCCCACTAACAACCTTACATTTCTCCTTGTGCCCTTGTCGTACAAATGTTTCTTTGAGAGGGGTTGTGCACTTTTGAGAGGACGTCTTCTTCTTGCTTGTGCTTGGGTCAAACCCTAGTCCCTATTTGGCAAACACCTCATTGTGCTGGCTCAATGCCTCATTAAGGTTCTTTTGCCCTTGAGCACATGTCATGAGACCTTTCTCGATTTGAGCCTTGAGAAAGCGATTTTCCTCAAGAATAGATGCTAGATCACCACTAGAGTTAGTAGTAGAAGCATCAACATTAATAATAGGAGAAGAGTAAGCCTTGGCTAGGGTTTCAAGATAAGTAAGTTTGAGCGTCTCAAAACTCTTTGTAAGAAGAGTGAGCTCTTTTTCCTTAGTCTTGAGGGACACAGATAGAAGCTCACAATCCTTAGAGAGAGAGAAGCATGAGACTTCAAAAGCTTACTTTTATCATTCATAAACTCTTCGCAAGAGTCAATAGCCTTTTTCAAGGAGGCAAGATCTTTAGTATGAACATCAATGTTTGCACCAATTTTTAAGCATAGTTCATCATTTCGTGCTTCCTCATATTGGACTTTTCGCTCAAGGATTTCACATTTTTTTCTTTTCCTCGGTGACGAGGGTTTCGAGTTCCTTAATGGTGATGGTGTGCTTACTCACCATCTCCATAAGCATACAAAACATAGTGAGCTTCTTTCCTTTTAGGGAGCACATGAACTTATTAAGTTTAGCAAGCATAGGATCATCTAGATCATCGTCATCATAGCTGTCCTCCGCATCAAGATACTCATCACTAGGAGTTGAGGGAGTGAAAAGAGGAGGATTTTATCTTGGGGTTACCTTGACCTTGTCAGGAGAGCTTTGGTCCTCTCCATCTTCTACCACGGCCTTTGCCATTAGGCACTTGTGAGCGTTGCCCTTGTAGTCTTTCATGTAGTTGTATGTGACCACATCACCACTCTTGTTCACTAACCTCAGAGTGTTTTGAGAGTCTTGAGCAACTCCGGCAACACCACTAACATCATCTGGATCGGATTCTTCTTGAGCAACCATTGCTTTCCCATCTCTCTTCTTGAGCTTGGAGTTCAAAGGATTTGGCAACATCTTCTTGGGAAAGGTCTTGGGAAATCTTGGTTTATCCTCTCTCTTCTCATAAGGGCACTCGTAGGAGAAGTGGTTGGTTTCTTCACAGTTGTAGCATTTTCTTACTTTCTTCTTTTGAAATCTTCCCTTGAATTTTCCCGCGCTAAACTTCTTGACAAAGAGAGCCATGTCTTCATATGAAGGGCCCTCATCGGATTCAATCTCATCACCATTTTCATCATCATCTTCTTCTTCCTCCTCTTCACTTTCCTCATCTTCACATACATGCTTGGCCTTCAATGCAAGATTGATCTTTGATGATGGGGTACCATGCATGGCAAGATGTTTTGTGGCATTAGCCTTTGACTCTTCAAATAGTTGGAAGGTGGATATGATGTCATCTGTAGTCATTTCCTTGAAGGTATGGTGTTGTCTTATGTCCCACACCATTTTATGGTGATATGGGGCAAGAGCATGAAGCAACTTATCCACAAGGAATCGCTTAGTCATGTTGAATCCATCTTGTGTCTTGTCACACTCACACGACTCAATGTCAGCAGTAAGGGTCATGAGACGCTCAAGAGTTTGATTGGGGGTTTCACCTTTCTCCATACAAAAGTTTTGCAATTTCCCCTTGGCAATTTCATATTGAGCACTCCGGAGGGCAGAGGTGCCAATATTGGATCTTATAATACTTTCCCATAGTTCCTTGGCACTTGTGATGTGTATGAACGGTCTCCTTTGATTTTCATCCATACCTCTCCTTATACACATGATTGCAGTGTCATTGAGATTCTTGTCATAAATTTCTCTTGGTGTAGGGTTCTTTGGATCAACCACATGAACCATACTCCATGATCTCTAGCATATCATCGTTTCCATGTCGAAGATGATCCTGCATAGCAACTCTCCACAAGGCAAAATCGGAAGTGGCACTAAGTAAAGGAGGTTTTCCTTGAGGATTATATCTTGGTTTCTCAACCTAAGGTCTTGCGTAAAGCCAAGGAACACTGGAGTGTTCATTGCTAGGAGGTTGTTGACCAAGTGACGGAGCAGGCACAGTTGGCTTTGAAGTCACACCACCCGAGAGTGGTGCAAGCACCATGGACAACGTGGCTAATCTCATTTGGACCAAGGCCTCAAGAGAAGCATCATGCTCCTCTTTTTTCCTAGCAAGGGCCCATTCCAGATCCTCAGATGTAAAGGACTTGACTTCAGAAGAAGCCTCGCCTTTATCCTTAGGATCTGCAACCAGGGGAGTCCCATCCTAGTTCATCTCGCTCTAGGGCGGTTAAGCCACAAGAATAGAGCACGAGGCTCTGATACCAATTGAAAGGATCGAGATGGACCTAGAGGGGGGTGAATAGGTACAATTCCAAATTTTAATTATTACTCCCTCCGTCCCAAAATATAAGAATGTTTTTCACATTATACTAGTGTCAAAAATGTTCTTATATTTTGGGACAGAGGGAGTACTTAGCAATTTTAGGCAATAATGCGGAATATGAAGGTGAGCCTAACAATTGCAAGTGAGTACTAAGTACTAAGCAACTAACACAAGCACCTAAGTAAGAAAGCACAATATGATGTAAATAAGTGAAACGAGACAAGTAACCACAAGTAGAGAGTTAGGGTTAGGAATAACCGCAACTCCGGGAGACGAGGATGTATGCCGATGTTCACTTCCTTGGAGGGAAGCTAGTCACCGTTAGAGAGGTGGATGTTACCATGAAGGCACACCAACGCCATGAAGGCTCACCCTATTCTCCCTTTGAGACAACACCACGAAGGTGTTTCTCAACCACTAGTGGTAGACCTTGGGGTGGTCTCCAAACCCTCACAAACTTTCCGGGCGTAATCACAATGGTTGATTCCTCACCGAATGACTCCTACCACCTAGGAGTCTCCAACCTCCAAGAGTAACAAGATCCGAGGGGAAAGACTCAAGACTTGCTCAAACCACGATTTGTTTTGGTCACAAGAAGGAGAGGGAGAAGATCTTTCTTTTGATTGGAACAACTCTTCGAAACTCTCAAGAATCAAGCTGGGATCTAGGATTTAGTGTATGAGCAAGAGAGGGGAAGCACTGGTGTTCTTGAGGCGTGTTTGTGTGTAGTGTTCAGCCTTATCTCGAAGAGGTAAGGGGCTATTTATACCATGTCCAGAATTAAGCCGTTTGCACAAATGTTGACCAGCCCGGATGATCTGGGACACCACCCGATGATCTGGACATTGTCCGGATTAATCTGGCTGAAGGCCCGGATGTAGATGGTAGCAGCAGAGCTGCGAGCAGCCCGGACAGACCGGAGGCCACCCCGGACAATCCGAACATGCCTCGGATGATCCGGATGCCTGGACAGACGATCCGGCTACAACATCTGGGTTTTGTGAAAAACAGGGCATGGTTATCCGGATGATCTAGAACAGGATCCGGACAATCCAGGGCACAGCCCGGATGATCCGGAAGAACGTCCGGATGATCCGGCTTCAGCCACACTATTCTGTGATGAAAAACGCCTATTATTCGGATGATGCGGAGCAAGGTCCGGCTGATCCGGGTGAAGCCCGAATGATCTGGGTAGTCGTCCGGATGATCCGGCTGGGAGAAGTGGTAGGTTTTGGCTAAGGGTTTTTGCTAGGGATTTTGCTCTATTGTGAAAAATTGTTTGTGAGACAAAATGTGAGCAAGTCTTGAACCTACACCTCGGATCCCCTCTTAATAGTGCGGCATTCCTATTACTCAAGAAATATAAAAGAGCACAATACTTCATCTTTGTTTGCTCCTTTCCTCATTGATAATTTGCTTGAGTAAAATCTCATATGATGTGATCATGATGCTCATTAGAAACTACCAGAGGACTGACGGCCTGTGTATATACTTAGCAAACAAGGTTAGTCCCCTATATGTAGATTTGTCATCAATATCAAAAATATTCTTTAAGAGCAAGATTGCACTTTCAGTATTACTGTTGTTCCTAATGATAAAGATGAACTGATACCACAAAGAATTGTTACACGTTATAGAATGGTAATTGATTTCCAAAAATTAAATAAAGCTACTAGAAAAGATCATTACCCTCTACCTTTTATTGATCAACTACTAGAAGATTATCCAAACATACACATTTATAGGCATATGCCTTTTGGTTTATGTATAAGACCACTTTTACTTGCAGAGAATCAGGATATAGACTACCTGTGTCAAAAGAGGATCAGGATAAGACCACTTTTACTTGCCCTTTCAGTACCTTTGCTTATAGGCATATGCCTTTTGGTTTATGTAATGCACCTGCTACCTTCCAAAGATGTATGACTTCTATATTCTCTGACTTTTGTGAAAAGATTGTTGAGGTTTTCATGGATGATTTCTTCGTGTATGGAACTTCTTTTGATGATTGCTTAAGCAACCTTGATTGAGTCTTGCAGAGATGTGAAGAAACTAATCTTATCTTGAATTGGGAGAAGTGCCACTTTATGGTTAATGAAGGTATTGTCTTGGGGCATAAAATTTCTGAAAGAGGTATTGAAGTTGATAAAGCTAAAGTTGATGCTATTGAAAAGATGACGTGTCCTAAGGACATCAAAGTTTCACATACTAGCAAAAGAAAAAGTTTTTCTATGATTTAAGACGTTACTTCTGGGATGACCCACACCTTTATAAAGAAGGAGTCGATGGTGTTATTAGACGTTGTGTGCCTGAGCATGAACAGGAACAGATCCTACGCAAGTATCACTCTGAGGATATGGAGGACATCACGTGGGAGATAGAACTGCACATAAGGTATTGTAATCCAATTTTATTGGCCTACTCTCTTCAAAGATGTTCGTAAGTTTGTCTTGTCTTGTGATGAATGCAAAGAATTGGTAATATTATTAGACGCCAAGAAATGCCTATGAACTATTCACTTGTTATTGAACCATTTGATGTTTGGGGCTTTGATTATATGGGACCTTTTCCTTCCTCTAATGGGTATACAGATGTTTTAGTTGTTGTTGATTAGGTTACTAAGTGGGTAGAAGCTATTCCAACTAGTAGTGCTGAACATAACACTTCTATTAACATGCTTAAAGAAGTTATTTTTTCCGAGGTTTGGAGTCCCTAGATACTTAATAACTGAAGGTAGTTCACATTTTATTCATGTTGCTTTTTGTAAAGTGCTTCCTAAGTATGATGTTAATCATAGAATTGCATCTCCATACCATCCACAGTCTAGTGGTAGAGAGATTAAATTAATTTTGCAAAAGACTGTTAATAGATCTAGAAAGAATTGGTCCAAGAAACTTGATGATGCATTATGCGCCTATAGAACTGCATATTAAAATCCTATGGGTATGTCTCCGTATAAAATGGTTTATGGAAAAGCATGTCACTTACCTCTCGAACTAGAACATAAGGCATATTGGGTCATTAAAGAGCTCAATTATGATTTCAAACTTGCCGGTGAGAAGAGGCTATTTGACATTAGCTCACTTGATGAATGGAGAACCCAAGCCTATGAGAACGCCAAATTGTTTAAGGAAAAAGTTAAAAGATGGCATGACAAAAGGATACAAAAGTGTGAGTTTAACGTAGGTGATTATGTTTTGCTATACAACTCTTGTTTAAGTTTTTTTGCAGGAAAACTTCTCTCTAAATGGGAAGGTCCTTACATTATCAAGGAGGTTTATCGTTCCGGTGCCATAAAAATCAACAATGCCGAAGGCACAAATCCGAAGGTGGTGAACGGTCAAAGAATCAAACATTATATCTTAGGTAATCCCATAAATGTTGAAACCAATGTTATTGACACTGTAACCCCGGAGGAGTACATAAGGGACACTTTCTAGAACGTTTCAGACTCCGAAAAGGAATAGGTGTGTGCTACAATAAGTAAACCGACTCCAAAACAGTTCTAATAGCATTTTTTCTCCGTTTTGGAATATTAAAAGAATTAGGAAAATAAGAAGTAGCCCGAAAGGGACACAAGGCATCCACGAGGGTGGAGGGCGCGCCCTACCCCCCTGGGCGCGCCCCCTGCCTCGTGGACACCTCGTGCGCCCTCCGGACTCTGTTTTCTTGCACGATACTTCTTTTGGTCAGTAAAAATTCATATATAATCTCCCGAAGGTTTTGATCATCGTACCATGACGAAATCCTCTGTTTTTGTTTTGAGCTGTTTCTGTAGCAGATTTAGAGCAATATGTCATCCCAGGATTCAGAGGGAGAAAGCTATGTGGCTGATTACCTTGCAGACCCCAAGATCTACGGGGACTTGGAGCATTGTGGTCGGACCACGGAGGAAGACGAAGACTATGATCCTAAGGGAAAGGAGGAGACGAGCTCAGATGAAGATGAAGTCCTACTACCCCAACCTGGGGGCATGCACATGGAGTTTAAAAAGTCAAGCCTCCCTGATAGAGCAAAGAAACCTAAGATCGAGTTTATCCCTTTTCGTCTCTCGCAGGAGAACAAACCGAAACTATGCAGAAAGATATTAAGCCTTGAGCAGGAGATCGATGACCTAAGGGAGCAAAATTATATCCTCAAGCGCAATTTAAGGAAGAAGCATGCATCATAAACAACTCCATCATCACCATGTCCGAAGAAAGAGACATAAACACATGGGTATGGGAACTCCCCTTGGCAACTGCCAAGATTGGGGGAGGTGCCCGGTATTGTATCACCATCACACTTCTATCTTTACTGTTTTTCTTAGTTCGATCCTTTTGGTTATATCTTGATCTAGTAGAATAAACTTTTAGTATGATCTAGCTTTGAGTTTTTGTGTTGATCCCTATCTATGTAATCGAGTCTGTGAGCTATATATAATAAAGATTAGTTTTGAGTCGAGGGCTTTGCTATCTTGCCATGATCTTGAGGGAATAAAAGAAAAAGAAAGAATAAAAAGATCATATTGATCTTATGGAGAGTAATGACTTCACATATAAAGAGTATGATGAATAAAAGTTGTTGAGAGTTGACAAACATAGTTTTGGTCATCGTTGCAATTAATAGGAAGTAATAAAGAAAGAGAGGTTCTCACATATAAATATACTATCTTGGACATCTTTTATGATTGTGAGCACTCATTAAAATATGACATGCTAAAAAGTTGATGTTGGACAAGGAAGACAATATAATGTGTTATGTTTTCTTATATCCGAAATAAATTATATTGTCACGGATCATAAAACATGTTGAGCTTGCCTTTCTCCCTCATGCTAGCCAAATTCTTTGCACCAAGTAGAGATACTACTTGTGCTTCCAAACATCCCTAAACCCAGTTTTGCCATGAGAGTCCACCATATCTACCTATGGATTGAGTAAGATCCTTCAAGTAAGTTGTCAGCGGTGTAAGCAATAAAAATTGCTCTCCAAATATGCATGATCCATTAGTGTGAAGAAAATAAGCTTTATATGAGCTTTTGATATGGAAGAAATAAAAGCGACGGACTGCATAATAAAGGTCCCTATCAAAAGTGGCAATATAAAGTGACGTTCTTTTGCATTAAGATTTTGTGCATCCAACCATAAAAGCGCATGACAACCTCTACTTCCCTCTGCGAAGGGCCTATCTTTTATTTTTTGCCTTCTGCCTTATACAAGAGTCATGATGATCTTCACATTTCCTTTTTACACTTTATCCTTTGGCGAGCACTATGTGTTGGAAAGATCCTGAAATATATATCCAATTGGATGTAGGTTTTCAAAAAGTATTATTGTTGACATTACCCTTGAGGTAAAAGGTTGGGAGGCGAAACTATAAGCCCCTATCTCTCTTTGTGTCTGATTGAACTTCATACCCATAAGTATCACGTGAGTGTTAGCAATTGTGAAAGACTAAATGATAGTTGAGTGTGCGGACTTGCTGAAAAGCTCTTATGTTGACTCTTTCTGATGTTATGATAAATTGCAATTGCTTCAATGATTGAGATTATAATTTGCTAGTTTTCAATAAAGTTTCTGATTCGTACTTTACATTGTGAATAGATTGTTACTTTAGCATAATAAATCATTTGACAATATATATGTTGTTGTTCTAAGAATGATCATGATGCCCTCATGTCTGTATTTTATTTTATCGACACCTCTATCTCTAAACATGTGGACATATTTTTCGATTTCGGCTTCCGCTTGAGGACAAGCGAGGTCTAAGCTTGTGGGAGTTGATACATCCATGCATCAGGCTTTTATATCGATATTTATTGCATTATGGGTTGTTACTACACATTATGTCACAATACTTATGCCTTTTCTCTCTTATTTTACAAGGTTTACATGAAGAGGGAGAATGTTGGCAGCTGGGATTCTGGGCTGGAAAAGGAGCAAATATTAGAGACCTATTCTACACAACTCCAAAAGTCCTGAAACTCCACGGAAGTCGGTTTTGGAATATATTAAAAATATTGGGCGAAGAAAGCGCCAGAGGGGTGCCGCCCACTGTCCACGAGGGTGGAGGGCGCGCCCCCTGCCTCGTGGGCCACCTAGCAGCCCCCCGATGACCATCTTTTGCTATATGGTGTCTTTTGCCCTGAAAAAATCATAAGGAAGCTTTCGGGATGAAGCACCGCCGTATCGAGACGGAACCTTGGCGGAACCAATCTAGGGCTCCGGCGAAGCTGTTCTACCGGGGAAACATCCCTCCAGGAGGGGGAAATCATCGCTATCGTCATCACCATCGATCCTCTCATCGAGAGGGGGTCAATCTCCATCAACATCTTCACCAGCACCATCTCCTCTCAAACCCTAGTTCATCTCTTGTATCTGATCTTTCTCTCAAAACCTCATATTGGTACCTTTGGGTTGCTAGAAGTGTTGATTACTCCTTGTAGTTGATGCTAGTTGGTTTATTCGGTGGAAGATCATATGTTCAGATCCTTTATGCATACTAATACCCCTCTTATTATGAAAATGATTATGATTTGTGAGTAGTTACATTTGTTCCTGAGGACATGGGAGAAGTCTTGTTATAAGTAGTCATGTGAATTTGGTATTCGTTCGATATGTTGAGAGATGTATGTTGTCTCTCCTCTAATGGTGTTATGTGAACGTCAACTACATGACATTTCACCATGATTTGGGCCTAGGGGAAGGCATTGGGAAGTAATAAGTAGATGATAGGTAGCTAGAGTGACAGAAGTTTAAACCCTAGTTTATGCGTTGCTTCGTAAGGGGTTGATTTAGATCCATATGTTTCATGCTATGGTTAGGTTTACCTTAATTCTTCTTTCATAGTTGCGGATGCTTGTGAGAGGGGTTAATCATAAGTGGGATGCTTGTCCAAGGAAGGGCAGTACCCAAGCACCGGTCCACCCACATATCAAATTATCAAAGTACCGAACGAGAATCATATGAGCATGATGAAAACTAGCTTGACGATAATTCCCATGTGTCCTCGGGAGCGCTTTGCTTTATATAAGAGTTTGTCCAGGCTTGTCCTTTGCTACAAAAAGGATTGGGCCACCTTGCTGCACCTTAGTTACTTTGTTACTTGTTACCCATTACAAATTACCTTATCACAAAACTATCTGTTACCAATAATTTCAGTGCTTGCAGAGAATACCTTGCTGAAAACTGCTTGTCATTTCCTTCTACTCCTTATTGGGTTCGACACTCTTACTTATCGAAAGGACTATGACAGATCCCCTATACTTGTGGGTCATCAGAGACTTCATATCTCTCACCTCGGGCATTTGCTTGAAATATTAACTTCAACTCTTGGAACATCTCATATGCTCCATGACGTTCAAAATGTCTTTGAAGTCCCGATTCTAAGCCGTAAAGCATGGCACACTGAACTATCGAATAGTCATCAACATGCGACTACCAGGCATTCACAATGTCTGCAGTTGCTGGCGTAGGTGGTACACCTAACAGTGCTTCAAGGACGTAATTGTTCTGTGCAGCAATGAGGATAATCCTCGAGTTACGGACCCAGTCCGTGTAATTGCTATCATCATCTTTCGACTTAGCTTTTTCTAGGAACGCATTAAAATTCAAGGGAACGGTAGCACGGGCCATTGATCTACAACAACATAGATATGCAAAAAACTATCAGGACTAAGTTCATGATAAATTAAAGTTCAATTAATCATATTACTAAATAACTCCCACTTAGATAGACATCCCTCTAGTCATCTAAATGATCACATGATCTATATCAACTAAACCATGTCTGATCATCACATGAGATGGAGTAGCTTTCAATGGTGAACATCTCTATGTTGATCATATCTACTATATAATTCATGTTCGACCTTTCGGTCTCAGTGTTCCGAGGCCATATATGCATATGCTAGGCTCGTCAAGTTTAACCCGAGTATTCTACACGTGCAAAACTGGCTTGCACCCGTTGTATGTGAACGTAGAGCTTATCACACCCGATCATCACGTGGTGTCTCGGCACAACGAACTGTAGCAACAGTGCATACTTAGGGAGAACACTTATACCTTGAAATTTAGTGAGGGATCATCTTATAATGCTACCGCCGTACTAAGCAAAATAAGATGCATAAAATATAAACATCACATGCAATCGAAATATGTGACATGATATGGCCATCATCGTCTTGGGCCTTTGATCTCCATCTCCAAAGCACTGTCATGATCTCCGTCGTCCCTGGCTTGACACCTTGATCTCCATCGTAGCATCGTTGTCGTCTCGCCAACTATTGCTACTACGACTATCGCTACCGCTTAGTGATAAAGTAAAGCAATTACATGGCAATTGCATTTCATATAATAAAGTGATAACCATATGGCTCCTACCAGTTTCCGATAACTCTGTTACAAAACATGATCATCTCATACAACAATTTATATCTCATCATGTATTGACCATATCACATCACAACAAGCCCTGCAAAACCAAGTTAGACGTCCTCTACTTTGTTGTTGCAAGTTTTACGTGGCTGCTACGGGATTCTAGCAAGAACCATTCTTACCTACGCATCAAAACCACAACGATTTTTGGTCAAGTGTGATGTTTTAACCTTCAACAAGGACTAGTCGTAGTCAAACTCGATTCAACTAAAGTTGGAGAAACAGACACACGCTAGCCACCTGTGTGTAAAGCACATCGGTAGAACGAGTCTCATGAAAGCGGTCATGTAATGTCGGTCCAGGCCGCTTCATCCAACAATACCGCCGAATCAAAGTAAGACGTTGGTGGTAAGCAGTATGATTATTATCACCCACAACTCTTTGTGTTCTACTCGTGCATATCATCTACATATAGACCTGGCTCTGATACCACTATTGGGGAATGTAGCATGCAATTTCAAAAAAATTCCTAGGATCATGCAAGATCTATCTAGGAGATTCATAGCAACGAGAGGGGGAGAGTGTGTCCACGTACCCTCAAAGACCGAAAGCGGAAGCGTTAGTTAACGGGGTTGATATAGTCAAACGTCTTCACGATCCAATTGATCCAAGTACCGAACATACGGCACCTCTGTGTTCAGCACATGTTCAGCTCGATGATGTCCCTCGAACTCTTGATCCAGTAGAGGGTCGAGGGAGAGTTCTGTCAACACGATGGTGTGGCGACGGTGTTGATGATGTGATCTACGCAGGGCTTCGCCTAAGCACTACGGCGCTATAACCGGAGGCGTAAACTGTGGAGGAGGGCACCGCACACGACAAAGAACAATTGATGTGCCTTTGGGGTGCCCCCTGCCCACGTATATGAAGGAGGGAGGGAGGAGGCGTCCGGCCTAGAGGGGCGCGCCAAGGGGGAAGTCCTACTAGGGCTCCCGGTCCTAGTAGGATTCCCCCTTCCATTCTGGAGTAGGAGAAGGGGGAAGGGAGAGAGAGGGAGAAGGAAAGGGGGTCGCGCCCCCTCCCCTAGTCCAATTCGGTTTGGCTAGGGGGGGTGCCTGCCACCTCCTGGCCGCCGGCCTCCTCTTTCCACTAAGGCCCATGAAGGCCCAATACGCTCCCGGGGGGTTCCGGTAACCTCCCGGTACTCTAAAACTTATCCGGTACTTCCCGAAACCATTCTGGTGTCCGAATGTAACCTTCCAATATATCAATATTTACCTCTCAACCATTTTGAGACTCCTCGTCATGTCCGTGATCTCATCCAGGACTCTGAACAAACTTCGGTCATCAAAACCACATAACTCATAATACAAATCGTCATCGAACGTTAAGCGTGCGGACCCTACGGGTTTGAGAACTATGTAGACATCATCAAGACACATCTCCGATCAATAACCAATAGCGGAACCTGGATGCTCATATTGTCTCCTACATATTTGATACGTCTCCAACGTATCTATAATTTTTGATTGCTCCATGCTATTATATTACCCCTTTTGGATGTTTATGGGCTTTATTTTAAACATTTATATCATTTTTGGGACTAACCTACTAACCGGAGGCCCAGCCCGTATTGCTTTTTTTTGCCTATTTCAGTATTTCGAAGAAAAGGAATATCAAACAGAGTCCAAACGGAATGAAACCTTCGGGAGTGTGATTTTTGGAACAAACGTGATCCAGAGGACTTGGAGTGCACGTCAAGAAGCAGCCGAGGTGGGCACGAGAGGTGAGGACATGCCCACCCCTACAGGGTGCGCCCCCTGTCTCATGGGCCCCTTGGGCAGCCACCGACGTACTTCTTCCTCCTATATAAGCCTACGTACCCCGAAAATATCCAGGGAGCCAACGAAACACAATTTCCACCACCATAACCTTCTGTATCCGCGAGATCCCATCTTGGAGACTTCGTCGGCGCTCCGCCGGAGGGGGAATCGACCACGGAGGGCTTCTACATCAACACCATAGCCCCTTCGATGAGTTGTGAGTAGTTTACCACAGACCTTCGGGTCCATAGTTATTAGCTAGATGGCTTCTTCTCTCTTTTTGGATCTCAATACAATGTTCTCCCCCTCTCTTGTGGAGATCTATTCGATGTAAACTCTTTTTGCGGTGTGTCTGTCGAGATCCGATGAATCGTGGGTATATGATCAACTTTATCTATGAGAAATATTTGAATCTCCTCTGGATTCTTTTATGTATGATTGAGTTATCTTTGCAAGTCTCTTCGAATTATCAGTTTGGTTTGGCCTACTAGATTGATCTTTCTTGCCATGGAAGAAGTGCTTAGCTTTGGGTTCAATCTTGCGGTGTCCTTTCCCAGTGACAGCAGGGGCAGCAAGGCACGTATTGTATCGTTGCCATCGAGGATAAAAAGATGGGGTTTATATCATATTGCTTGTGTTTATCCCTCTACATCATGTCATCTTGCTTAATGCGTTACTCCATTCTTTATGAACTTAATACTCTAGATGCAGGCAGGAGTCGGTCGATGTGTGGAGTAATAGTAGTAGATGCAGGCAGGAGTCGGTCTACTTGTCACGGACGTGATGCCTATATACATGATCATGCCTAGATAATCTCATAATTATTCGTTTTTCTACCAATTGCTCGACTGTAATTTGTTCACCCACCGTAATACTTATGCTATCTTGAGGGAAGCCTCTAGTGAAACCTATGGCCCCCCGAGTCTATCTTTTATCATATTTGCTTTCAGTCTACTTTTTATTTGCATCTTTACTTTTTGCATCTATATTATAAAATACCACAAATATGTTTATCTTATCATACTATCTCTATCAGATCTCACTTTCGCAAGTGGCCGTGAAGGGGTTGACAACCCCTTTATTGTGTTGGTTGTGAGTTCTTTGTTTGTTTGTGTAGGTGCGTGGGACTTTTGAGGAGCCTCCTACTGGATTGATACCTTAGTTCTCAAAAACTGAGGGAAATACTTACGCTACTATTGCTGCATCACCCTTTCCTCTTCAAGGAAAACCAACGCAAGCTCAAGATGTAGCAAGAAGGATTTTTGGCGCCATTGCCGGGGAGGTCTTTGCTCAAGTCAAGACATACCAAGTACCCATCACAACTCATCTCCCTCGCATTTACATTATTTGCCATTTGCCTCTCGTTTTCCTCTCCCCCACTTCACCCTTGCTGTTTTATTCGCCCTCTCTTTCCCAATCTCCTCCGCTCTTTTCCGCTTGCCTTTTTTCTGTTTGCTTGTGTGTTGGATTACTTGTTGCCATGGCGCAAGATAATACGAAATTGTGTGATTTCTCAAATACCAATAACAATGATTTCCTTAGTACTCCGATTGCTCCTCTTAATGATGTTGAGTCTTGTGAAATCAATACTGCTTTGTTGAATCTTGTTATGAAAGATCAATTCGCCTGCCTTCCTAGTGAAGATATCGCTACTCATCTAAACAACTTTGTTGATTTGTGTGATATGCAAAAGAAGAAAGATACGGATAACAATATTCTTAAATTGAAGTTATTTCCGTTTTCACTTAGAGATCGTGCTAAAGTCTGGTTTTCGTCTTTGCCTAAAAATAGTATTGATTCTTGGAACAAGTGCAAAGATGCTTTTATCTCTAAGTATTTTCCTCCCGCTAAGATTATCACTCTTAGGAACGATATTTTGAATTTTAATCAACTTGATCATGAGCATGTTGCCCAATCTTGGGAAAGAATGAAATTGATGATTCGCAATTGCCCTACTCATGGTTTGAATTTATGGATGATCATAGAAAAAATTTATGCCGGTTTGAACTTTGCTTCTAGAAATCTTTTAGATTCGGCCGTGGGAGGCACATTTATTGAAATCACGTTAGGAGATGCTACAAAACTTCTTGATAATATTATGGCTAATTATTCTTAATGGCACACCGAAAGATCTTCTAGTAAAAAAGTGCATGCTATAGAAGAAATCAATGTTTTGAGTGGAAAGATGGATGAACTTATGAAGTTGTTTGCTACTAAAAATACTCCTCTTGATCCCAATGATATGCATTTGTCTACTTTGATTGAGAATAATAATGAATCTATGGATGTGAATTTTGTTGGTAGGAATAGTTTTGGAAACAATGCTTATAGAGGAAACTTTAATGCTAGACCGTTCCCTAGTAATTCCTCTAATAATTATGGAAATTCCTACAATAATTCATATGGTAATTTTAATAAGATGCCCTCTGATTTTGAGAATAGTGTGAAAGAATTTATGATTTCTCAAAAGAATTTTAATGCTTTGCTTGAAGAAAAATTGCTCAAAGTTGATGATTTGGCTAGGAACGTTGATAGACTTTCGCTTGATGTTGATTCTCTCAAACTTAGATCTTCTCCTCTTAAGCATGATATCAATGAGTCTCTCAAAGCAATGAGAATTTCCATTGATGAGTGCAAGGAAAGAACTGCTAGATTGCGTGCTAAGAAAGATTGCTTTGTAAAGGCGTGTTCTTCTAGTTTCCATGAAAATAATGATGAAGATCTTAAAGTTATTGATGTGTCTCCTATTAGATCTTTGTTTTGCAATATGAATCTTGATAATGGGACTGGAGATGAGTCAACTTTACCTAGAAGGCGTCCCAAGAATTCAGAGTTTTTAGATCTTGATACTAAATTTGGTAAAAGTGGGATTGGAGAGGTCATGACTTTAAATAGTATTGAACCCACTATCTCGGATTTCAAGGAATTTGATTATGATAATTGTTCCTTAGAAGGTTGCATTTCCTTGTTGCAATCCGTTGTGAATTCTCCTCATGCTTATAGTCAAAATAAAGCTTTTACCAAACATATCGTTGATGCCTTGATGCAATCTTATGATGAAAAACTTAATTTGGAAGTTTCTATACCTAGAAAGCTTAATCATGAGTGGGAACCTACTATAAAGATTAGAATTAAAGATCATGAGTGTTTTGCTTTGTGTGATTTGGGTGCTAGTGTTTCCACGATTCCTAAAACTTTATGTGGTATTCTAGGTTTCCACGATCTTGATGATTGCTCTTTAAATTTGCACCTTGAGGATTCCACCATTAAAAATCCAATGGGAAGGATCAATGATGTTCTCATTGTTGCAAATAGAAATTTGGTGCCCGTAGATTTTATCGTTCTTGATATAGATTGCAATCTTTCTTACCCTATTATTCTTGGTAGACCTTTCCTTAGAACGATTGGCGCGATTATTGATATGAAGGAAGGGAATATTAGATTCCAATTTCCATTAAAGGCATGGAGCACTTTCCAAGAAATAAAGTCAAATTACCTTATGAATCTATCATGCGAGCTACTTATGAATTTAGTGCCAAAGAAGGCACTACTTAGATCTATCTTCGCTTTTATGCCTAGCTAGGGGCGTTAAACGATAGCGCTAGTTGGGAGGCAACCCAATTTTATTTGTGTTTTTTGTTTTTGTTACTGTTTAGTAATAAATCTTGCACCTACCTTCTGTTTAGATGTGTTTTTATCTTTTAATTAGTGTTTGTGCCAAGTAGAACCTATAGGATAACCTATGATGATAGTTGATTTGATCCTGCTGAAAAACAGAAACTTTGCGCGCACGAATTTAGTTTTTTTAAATCATAGAAATGTGATTTTGCGTTGATTCTTTTTGCTTCTGATCAATATAAAAATTGTCCAGGACTTCCTATTTTGGTAGGATTTTTAAAGTTCCAGAAGTTCGCGTTAGCTACAGATTGCTACAGATTGTTCTATTTTTGACAGATTCTGTTTTTTGTGTGTTGTTTATTTATTTTGATGCATCTATGGCTAGTAAAATAGTTTATAAACCATAGAGAAGTTGGAATACAGTAGGTTTAACACCAAAATAAATAAAGAATGAGTTCATTACAGTAACTTATGTGGTGGTTTTGTTTTCTTTCACTAACGGAGCTTATAAGATTTCCTGTTGAGTTTTGTGTTGTGAAGTTTTCAAGTTTTGGGTAGAGCTTTGATGGACTATGGAATAAGGAGTGGCAAAATCCTAAGCTTGGGTATTCCCAAGGCAGCCCAAGATATTCAAGAATATCCAAAATCCTAAGCTTGGGGATGCCCCGGGAAGGCATCCCCTCTTTCGTCTTCGTTCATTGGTAGCTTTACTTGGAGCTATATTTTTATTCGCCACATGATATGTGTTTTGCTTGGAACATCGTGTATTATATTAGTCTTTGCTTTTTAGTTTACCACAATCATCCTTTATGTACACACCTTTTTGGGAGAAGCCTACTTGATTGAATTTATTAGAATATGTTATGTGCTTCACTTATATCTTTTGAGCTTGATAGTTTTTGCTCTAGTGCTTCACTTATATCTTTTAGAGCACGGCGGTGGCTTATTTTTGTAGAAATTGCTAGTCTCTCATGGTTAACTTATATTATTTTGAGAGTCTTTTAGAACAGCATGGTATTTGCTATGGTTATAAAATTGGTCCTAGAATGGTAGGCATCCAAGTTGGGTATAATAAAAACTATCACAGAAAGTGAATTGGATGCTTGATCAATTTGATACTTGATAATTGTTTTGAGATATGGAGGTAGTGATATTAACGTCATACTAGTTGGGTGATTATGAATTTAAATAATGCTTGTGTTGAAGTTAGCAAGTCCCATAGCATGCACGTATGGTTAAAGTTGTGTAACAAATTTGAAACATGAAGTGTACCTGGCTTGTGCATCCTTATGAGTGGCGTTCGGGGACGAGCGATGGTCTTTTCCTACCAATCTATCCCCCTAGGAGCATGCGCGTAGTGCTTGATTTTTGATGACTTATAAATTTTTGCAATAAGTATATGAGTTCTTTTGACTAATGTTGAGTCCATGGATTATACGCACTTTTACCTTTCCACCATTGCTAGCATCTTCGGTACTGTGCATTGCCCTTTCTCACCTTGAGAGTTGGTGCAAACTTCGCCGGTGCATCCAAACCCCGTGATACGATACGCTCTATCACACATAAACCTCCTTATATCTTCCTCAAAACATCCACCATACCTACCTATTATGGCATTTCCATAGCCATTCCGAGATATATTGCCATGCAACTTTCCACCATTCCGTTCATCATCATCATGACATGCTTTACTTTTGTCATATTGCCATTGCATGATCATGTAGTTGACATCGTATTTGTGGCAAAGCCACCATGCATTATTTTTCATACATGTCACTCTTGATTCATTGCACCATCCCAGTACACCGCCGGAGGCATTCATATAGAGTCATATCTTGTTCTAGTTTCGAGTTGTAATTTTTGAGTTGTAAATCAATAAAAGTGTGATGATCATCATTATTAGAGCATTGCCCAAAAAAAGAAAAAAAAGAAGAAAGGCCAAAAAAAGGAAAGTCCCAAAAAAAATAAAAAAAATAAAAGGGGCAGTGTTACTATCTCTTTTTCCACACTTGTGCTTCAAAGTAGCACCTTGTTCTTCATGTAGTGAGTCTCATATATTATGCTTCAAAGTAGCACCATGTTTTTCATATAGTGAGTCTCATAGGTTGTCTTTTTCATACTAGTGGGAATTTTTCATTATAGAACTTGGCTTGTATATTCCTACGATGGGCTTCCTCAAATGCCCAAGGTCTTCGTGAGCAAGCAAGTTGGATGCACATCCACTAGTTTTCTTTTGTTTAGCATTCATTTATAGCTCTAGTGCATCCGTTGCATGGCAATCGCTACTCCTCATGTTGACATCAATTGATGGGCATCTCCATAGCCCGATGATTATCCTC
Organism: Triticum aestivum; assembly: GCF_018294505.1. Classification (NCBI taxonomy): domain Eukaryota; kingdom Viridiplantae; phylum Streptophyta; class Magnoliopsida; order Poales; family Poaceae; genus Triticum; species Triticum aestivum. Next base: position 250,000,744 of record NC_057801.1, on the reverse strand, counting down.
GTCAATGTGAGACTTTCTCCTTTTTTGTCTTCTCCACACAATCCCCATCATCATATTCTATTCCACCCATAGTGCTATATCCATGGCTCACGCTCATGTATTGCGTGAAGGTTGAAAAAGTTTGAGATTATTTAAGTATGAAACAATTGCTTGGCTTGTCATCGGGGGTATAGAAGTTGGGAACATCATTGCGTGATGAAAATGAAGCATAGCCTAACTATATGATTTTGTAGGGATGAACTTTCTTTTGCCATGTTATTTTGAGAAGACGTGATTACTTTGATTAGTATGCTTGAAGTGTTACTATTTCTTTTATCAATATGAACTTTTATTTTGAATCATTTGGATCTCAACATTCATGCCACAATAAAGAAAAATTACATTGAGAATTATGCTAGGTAGCATTCCACATAAAAAATTTTGTTTTTATCATTTACCTACTTGAGGACGAGCAAGAATTAAGCTTGGGGATGCTTGATATGTCTCCAACGTATCTATAATTTTTTATTGCTCCATGCTATTATATTACCCCTTTTGGATGTTTATGGGCTTTATTTTACACATTTATATCATTTTTGGGACTAACCTACTAACAGGAGGCCCAGCCCGTATTGCTTTTTTTTGCCTATTTCAGTATTTCGAAGAAAAGGAATATCAAACGGAGTCCAAACGGAATGAAACCTTCGGGAGCGTGATTTTTGGAACGAACGTGATCCAGAGGACTTGGAGTGCAAGTCAAGAAGCAGCCGAGGCGGCCACGAGAGGGGAGGGCGCGCCCACCCCTACACGGCGCGCCCCCTTGTCTCATGGGCCCCTCGGGCGGCCACCGACGTACTTCTTCCTCCTATATAAGCCTACGTACCCCGAAAACATCCAGGGAGCCAACGAAACAGAATTTCCACCATCGTAACCTTTTGTATCCGTGAGATCCCATCTTGGAGCCTTCGCCGGCGCTCCGCCGGAGGGGGAATCGACCATGCAGGGCTTCTACATCAACACCATAGCCCCTCCGATGAGTTGTGAGTAGTTTACCACAGACCTTCCGGTCCATAGTTATTAGCTAGATGGCTTCATCTCTCTTTTTGGATCTCAATACAATGTTCCCCCCTCTCTTGTGGAGATCTATTCGATGTAAACTCTTTTTGGGGTGTGTTTTTCGAGATCCAATGAATTGTGGGTTTATGATCAAGTTTATCTATGAGAATATTTGAATCTCCTCTGAATTCTTTTATGTATGATTGAGTTATCTTTGCAAGTCTCTTCGAATTATCAGTTTGGTTTGGCCTACTAGATTTATCTTTCTTGCCATGGGAGAAGTGCTTAGCTTTGGGTTCAATCTTGCAGTGTCCTTTCCCAGTGACAGCAGGGGCAGCAAGGCACGTATTGTATTGTTGCCATCGAGGATAAAAAGATGGGGTTTATATCATATTGCTTGAGTTTATCCCTCTACATCATGTCATCTTGCTTAATGTGTTACTCTGTTCTTTATGAACTTAATACTCTAGATGCAGGCAGGAGTCGGTCGATGTGTGGAGTAATAGTAGTAGATGTAGGCAGGAGTCGGTCTACTTGTCACGGACGTGATGCCTATATACATGATCATGCCTAGATAATCTCATAATTATTCGCTTTTCTATCAATTGCTCGACGGTAATTTGTTCACCCATTGTAATACTTATGCTATCTTGAGAGAAGCCTCTAGTGAAACCTAAGGCCCGCGGGTCTATCTTTTATCATATTTGCTTTCAATCTACTTTTATTTGCATCTTCACTTTCTGCTTCTATATTATAAAATACCAAAAATATATTTATCTTATCATACTATCTCTATTAGATCTCACTTTTGCAAGTGGTCGTGAAGGGATTGACAACCCCTTTATTGCGTTGGTTGTGAGTTCTTTGTTTGTTTGTGTAGGTGCGTGGGACTTTTGAGGAGCCTCCTACTGGATTGATACCTTGGTTCTCAAAAACGGAGGGAAATACTTACGCTACTATTGCTGCATCACCCTTTCCTCTTCAAGGAAAACCAACGCAAGCTCAAGACGTAGCAATATTCTACGAAGATCTTTATCGGTCAAACCGCATAACAACATACGTTGTTCCTTTTGTCATCGGTATGTTACTTGCTTGAGATTCGACCGTCGGTATCATCATACCTAGTTCAATCTCGTTACCGGCAAGTCTCTTTACTCGTTCTGTAATGCTTCATCCCATAACTAACTCATTAGTCACATTGATTGCAAGGCTTATAGTGATGAGCATTACCGAGAGGGCCCAGAGACACCTCTCCGATACACGGAGTGGCAAATCCTAATTTTGATCTGTGCCAACCCAACAAACACCTTCGGAGACACCTGTAGAGCATCTTTATAATCACCTAGTTACGTTGTGACGTTTGATAGCACACAAGGTGTTCCTCCGGTATTTGGGAGTTGCATAATCTCATTGTCAGAGGAACATGTGTAAGTCATGAAGAAAGCAATAGCAATAAAACTGTAATGATCATAATGCTAAGCTTATGGATGGGTCTTGTCCATCACATCATTCTCTAATGATGTGATCCCCGTTCATCAAATGACAATACATGTCTAGGGTTAGGAAACAAAACCATCTTTGATTAACGAGCTAGTCAAATAGAGGCATACTTGGGACACTATGTATTGTCTATGTATGACACATGTACTAAGTTTCCGGTTAATACAATTCTAGCATGAATAATAAACATTTATCATGATATAAGGAAATATAAATAACAACTTTATTATTGCCTCTAGGGCATATTTCCTTCACAAGCACCGAATGTACGGCACCTCCGAGTTCTGCACACGTTCAGCTCGATCACGTCCCTCGAACTCTTGATCCAGCAAAGTTTCGAGGGAGAGTTCCGTCAGCACGACGGCATGGTGACGGTGATCGTGAAGTGATCCGCGCAGGGCTTCTCCTAAGCACTACGTGAATATGGCCAGACGCGTAAACTATGGAGGGGGGCGCCGCACACGGCTAGGAATCAATGTTGTGTGTTCTAGCGGTGCCCCCCCCCACATATATATATATAGGTGGGAGAGGGAGAGGGGCAGCAAGGCGTGCCCCAAGTAGGAGTAATCCTACTTGGGCGCCTGATGACTGACAAGTATAGGGGATCTGTCGTAGTCCTTTCGATAAGTAGGAGTGTCGTACCCAACGAGGAGCAGAAGGAAATGACAAGCGGTTTTCAGTAAGGTATTCTATGCAAGCACTAAAATTATCGGTAACAGATAGTTTTGTGATAAGGTAATTTGTGACGGGTAACAAGTAACAATAGTAAACAAGGTGCAGCAAGGTGGCCCAATCCTTTTTGTAGCAAAGGACAAGCCTGGACAAACTCTTATATAAAGAAAAGCGGTCCCGAGGACACATGGGAATTTCTGTCAAGCTAGTTTTCATCATGCTCATATGATTCGCATTCGTTACTTTGATAATTTGATATGTGGGTGGACCGGTGCTTGGGTATTGCCCTTCCTTGGACAAGCATCCCACTTATGATTAGTCCCTCTCGCAAGCTTCCGCAACTACGAAAGAAGAATTAAGGTAAACCTAACCATAGCATGAAACATATGGATCCAAATCAGCCCCTTACGAAGCAACGCATAAACTAGGGTTTAAGCTTCTGTCTCTCTAGCAACCCATCATCTACTTATTACTTTCCAATGCCTTCCCCTAGGCCCAAACAATGGTGAAGTGTCATGTAGTCGACGTTCACATAACACCACTAGAGGAGAGACAACATACATCTCATCAAAAATATCGAACGAATACCAAATTCACATGATTACTTATAACAAGACCTCTCCCATGTCCTCAGGAACAAACGTAACTACTCACAAATCATATTCATGTTCATAATCAGAGGGGTATTAATATGCATTAAGGATCTGAACATATGATCTTCCACCGAATAAACCAACTAGCATCAACTACAAGGAGTAATCAACACTACTAGCAATCCACAAGTACCAATCTGAGGTTTTGAAGCAAAGATCGGATACAAGAGATGAACTAGGGTTTGAGAGGAGATAGTGCTGGTGAAGCATAAACTAGGGTTTAAGATTCTGTCACTCTAGCAACCCATCATCTACTTATTACTTTTCAATGCCTTCCCCTAGGCCCAAACAATGGTGAAGTGTCATGTAGTCGACGTTCACATAACACCACTAGAGGAGAGACAACATACATCTCATCAAAAATATCGAACGAATACCAAATTCACATGATTACTTATAACAAGACCTCTCCCATGTCCTCAGGAATAAACGTAACTACTCACAAATCATATTCATGTTCATAATCAGAGGGGTATTAATATGCATTAAGGATCTGAACATATGATCTTCCACCGAATAAACCAACTAGCATCAACTACAAGGAGTAATCAACACTACTAGCAACCCACAGGTACCAATCTGAGGTTTTGAGGCAAAGATCGGATACAAGAGATGAACTAGGGTTTGAGAGGAGATAGTGCTGGTGAAGATGTTGATGGAGATTGACCCCCTATTGATGAGAGGATCGATGGTGATGACGATGGTGATGATTTCCCCCTCCCGGAGGGATGTTTCCCTGGCAGAACAGCTCCGTCGGAACCCTAGATTGGTCCTGCCCAGGTTCCGCCTCGAGACGGCGGCGCTTTGTCCCAAAAGCTTCCTTATGATTTTTTTTCCAGGGGAAAAGACACCAGTAGAAGATGGACATCAGGGGCCTGCCAGGTGGCCCACGAGGCAGGGGGCGCCCAGGGGGGTAGGGCGCGCCCTCCACCCTCGTGGCTAGTGGGTGGCCCCACTCTGGTGCTTTCTTCGCCCAATATTTTTAATATATTCCAAAACTCACTTTCATGGAGTTTCAGGACTTTTGGAGTTGTGCAGAATATATCTCTAATATTTACTACTTTTCCAGCCCAGAATTCCAGCTGCCAGCCTTCTCCCTCTTCGTGTACCTTGTAAAATGAGTGAGAAAAAGCATAAGTATTGTGACATAATGTGTAGTAATTGAAGGAAATATGCCCTAGAGGCAATAATAAAGTTGTTATTTATTTCCTCATATCATGATTAATGTTTATTATTCATGCTAGAATTGTATTATCCGGAAACATGATACATGTGTGAATACATAGACAAACATAATGTCACTAGTATGCCTCTACTTGACTAGCTCATTAATCAAAGATGGTTATGTTTCCTAACCATAGACATGTGTTGTCATTTGATTAACGAGATCACATCATTAGGAGAATGATGTGATTGACTTGACCCATTCTGTTAGCCTAGCACTTGATCGTTTAGTATGTTGCTATTGCTTTCTTCATGACTTATACAAAGTTCCTACAACTATGAGATTATGCAACTCCCGTTTACCGGAGGAACACTTTGTGTGCTACCAAACGTCACAACGTAACTGGGTGATTATAAAGGTGATCTACAGGTGTCTCCAAAGGTACATGTTGAGTTGGCATAATTCGAGATTAGGTTTTGTCACTCCGATTGTCGGAGAGGTATCTCTGGGCCCTCTCGGTAATACACATCACTTAAGCCTTGCAAGCATTGTGACAAATGAGTTAGTTATGAAATGATGTATTACGAAACGAGTAAAGAGACTTGCCGGTAACGAGATTGAACTAGGTATTGGATACCGACGATCGAATCTCGGGCAAGTAACATACCGATGACAAAGGGAACAACATATGTTGTTATGCGGTTTGACCGATAAAGATCTTCGTAGAATATGTAGGAACCAATATGAACATCCAGGTTCCACTATTGGTTATTGATCGGAAACAGTTCTAGGTCATGTCTACATAGTTCTCGAACCCGTAGGGTCCGCACGCTTAACGTTACGATGACAGTTTTATTATGAGTTTATAAGTTTTGATGTACCAAAGTTTGTTCGGAGTCCTGGATGTGATCACGGACATGACGAGGAGTCTCGAAATGGTCAAGACATAAAGATTGATATATTGGACAGATATATTTGGATACCGGAAAGGTTCCGGATGAGATTGGGACTATACCGGAGCTCCGGGAGGTTACCGGAACCCCCCGGTAAGTATATGGGCCTTATTGGGCCTTAGTGGAAAGGAGGGAGAAGGAGCAAAGGAGGGGGCGCCCCCCCCCCCCCAAGCCCAATCCGAATTGGGAGGGGGGCGGCCCCCCCTTTCCTTCTTCCCTCCCCTCTCTTCCTTCCCTCTCCTACTCCTAATAGGAAAGGGGGGCCAAACCTACTTGGAGTAGGATTGCCCCCTGAGGGAGTCCTGGACTAGGGGGTTGCAACTTCCACGGCCTCGAGGGCTGCATCACCATAGTCCGGAGCCGATTGCGCAGATCGAGGATGGGTGGCTGGACACCGCCTCGAGGGCTACAACTTCCACGGCGATGGAGCCGAACACTGACCTTGTCCCTTATAAAGCTCGTGACTCCGAGGTGCCGGACTCCCTGCCGGACTCCGAACCTCTTGCGCCCCTACCAATCGAATCTGATTGGGCGCCGATCATGGAGTTCACCGCCGCGGACATCTTCCAACACTCACCCTTTGGCGACATCCTAAATTCGCTAAAGCATTTCTCTTTATCCGGAGAGCCCTGGCCGGACTATGGCCAGGATGGTTGGGATGCGGACGACGAAGAAATTCAAAACCCACCCACCACCCACTTTGTAGCCACTGTCGACGATCTAACCGATATGCTAGACTACGACTCCGAAGACATCTACGGTATGGACGACGATGCCGGAGACAATCAAGAACCAGTGCCTACAAGGCACTGGAAGACCACCTCGTCATACGATATATACATGGTGGACACCCCAAAAGATGGGGACGGCGAAGAAGCAGCGGAGGCAGATTCCTCAAAGAAACAGCCCAAGCGCCGGCGTCAATGGCGCCACTCTAAATCCCGCCACAGCAAGAATGGAGATTCCGGCACCGGAGATAATAACACCCCAGAGAGTGTCGAATACAAACCCCTCCAACAAGATTCAGCGCAGGAGGAGGCAGAAGCAAGCCCTCACGAGAGAGCGGCAGACGAAGAGGTCGAGGATGATAATTACATACCTCCCTCCGAAGACGAGGCAAGCCTCAACGACGACAAATTCGTCGTGCCAGAGGATCCCGTCGAACAAGAGCGTTTTAAACGCAGGCTTATCACCACGGCAAATAGCCTAAAGAAAAAGCAGCAGCAGCTTCAAGCTGATCAGGACCTGCTGGCTGACAGATGGACCGAGGTCCTCGCGGCCGAAGAGTACGAACTCGAACGCCCCTCCAAGAGCTACCCAAAACGCAAGTTGCTCCCCCCATTAGAGGAGGAAGCATACATACCTTCATCACCAGCGCATAATACGGCCGACCGACCACCCCGTGGTCGCGATAGAGAGGCATCCAGGCCCTCCATCAAAACTGTACCCCGGCATCGCTCAAAAAGTACGAAGCCACGAGGGAATGTGCCGGACTTGCGGGATATATTGGAGGGCAAGGCAAGACAATCCAGATCTATCTATGGATCACGTGGGCGCCCACGACCCACGACGAATACCATCGCGCCGGATACAGCAACTACGGCCGGGCCGAACACAGCAGACAACGCTCTCTTGAGCTACGTCGTGACATTGCTCAATACAGAGGCGCCGCACACCCACTATGCTTCATAGATGAAGTAATGGATCATCAAATCCCTGAAGGGTTTAAACCCGTCAACATTGAATCCTATGATGGCACAACAGACCCCGTGGTTTGGATCGAAGATTAACTCCTTCATATCCATATGGCCCGCGGAGACGATCTCCACGCCATCAAATATCTCCCGCTCAAGCTTAAAGGACCAGCTCGGCATTGGCTCAACAGCCTGCCCGCAGAGTCAATTGGGTGTTGGGAGGACCTGGAAGCCGCATTCCTCGACAACTTCCAGGGCACACATGTGCGACCACCAGACGCCGATGACCTAAGCCACATAATTCAGCAGCCAGATGAATCGGCCAGACAGTTCTGGACACGGTTCTTAACCAAGAAAAATCAAATCGTCGACTGTCCGGACGCAGAGGCCCTCGCAGCCTTCAAACATAACATCCGCGACGAGTGGCTAGCCCGGCACCTAGAACAGGAAAAGCCGAAATCCATGGCAGCCCTAACATCACTCATGACCCGCTTCTGTGCGGGAGAGGACAGCTGGCTAGCTCGAAGCAACAACCTCAGCAAAAATGCTGACAATCCGGATACCAAGGACCACAACGGCAGGTCACGTCGAAGGAAACGCCGCGTTAATGGCGACAACAATGAGGATACGGCGGTCAACGCCGGATTCCGAGGCTCTAAACCCGGTCAGCGGAAGAAGCCATTCAAAAGAACCACTCCGGGTCCGTCCAATTTGGACCGAATACTCGACCGCTTTTGCCAGATACATGGCACCCCCGAAAAACCAGCTAACCACACCAACAGAGATTGTTGGGTATTTAAGCAGGCAGGCAAGTTAATCGCCGAAAATAGTGACAAGGGGCTGCACAGTGATGACGAGGAAGAGACCCGGCCATCGAACAGTAGAGGACAGAAGAGTTTCCCCCCACAAGTGCGGACGGTAAACATGATATACGCAACCCATATACCCAAGAAGGAGCGGAAGCGTGCACTAAGGGATGTATACGCGATGGAGCCAGTCGCCCCGAAGTTCAATCCATGGTCCTCTTGCCCGATAACTTTCGATCGAAGAGACCATCCGACCAGTATCCGCCATGGCGGATTCGCCGCATTGGTTTTAGACCCAATCGTCGATGGATTTCACCTCACGAGAGTCCTGATGGACGGCGGCAGCAATCTGAACCTACTTTATCAGGATACAGTGTGCAAGATGGGCATAGACCCCTCAAGGATTAAACCTACAAAGACGACCTTTAAAGGCGTCATACCAGGTGTTGAGGCTAATTGTATAGGCTCAGTCACACTGGAAGTGGTCTTTGGATCCCCGGATAATTTCCGGAGCGAGGAGTTAATCCTCGACATAGTCCCGTTCCGCAGCGGCTATCACGCTCTGCTCGGACGAACCGTGTTCGCAAAGTTCAACGCGGTGCCGCATTACGCATACCTCAAGCTCAAGATGCCAGGCCCTCGTGGAGTCATCACGGTCAATGGAAATACGGGCTCCCTCCGAACGGAGGAACATACAGCGGCTCTCGCGGCAGAAGTATAGAGCAGCCTTTTAAGGCAATTTTCGAGTCCGGCCGTTAAACGACCGGACACGGCCAAACGCGCCCGGAGCAACATCAACCAAGACAACCTGGCACGTCTAGAGCACGGTAGCAATGTGGCCCCAACCCCATCCCTCGCATGACTGTAAGACCAGCTCTCCGCGTACATCATTACGCTCTGGAGATACCATGGGCATAGGGGGAGGGGCATGACCACAACAGACCCAGAGTGCGGCTCGACCGCACCAGGGGCTCCCAAGTGTGTCGCCTTTTCTATTTTTCTTTTTTTACATAGGACTCCGTTCACCAGAGGCTCTGTCCGGCGGCGCGCCCGCCGAACTCACGATGCAACAGCCAGGGAGGGAAAAAGGTTGCGACGAACACTCAGGTGGTCTCCATTACGAGCATTAAATTCGATTATATGCACCAGTCCGCAGCCCACCCCTGGAGGGGGACATGTTTAATTAGTCCAATCCCTTGCTTACCGCACTATTTGTATCATTCCGCACTCATAGCAGAATTCCTTGAATAAATAATGCAGCACTTTTGCCTATAATTGCATTACTTTACATATATGTTCATTAATGACATCCTGCACCCGTACAATTTGGTACGGCCGAATACACCAGGGGCTTACGTTCCCCGCATTATGGTGTGATAAGTCCGAACACTTTCACAAGTGCGGCACCCCGAACTTATAGCATTATATGAATCGGCTCCGAATCATGTCTTGGGTCAATAGTTGGGTTTGCCCGGCTCCCATGTTTTGGTACCTTACGTTCCGTTCTGTCGGCTAAGGTAGCACTGGGAGAACCAGTGCGATTGCGTCCCGGTTGAGCTGGGCGAGCGCCTCAGTGGAGAAAGCTAAAACTGACTGGCATGATAAGGCGAGAGACTGGTCGCTGTTCGAGAGGTCTTTTCGGGTCCCTAAAGACTTATGCCGCTTCGAGCGAAGAACCGGATAATGTCCGACGAAGGCGTGGATAGCGCCCCGAATTCGGTCTTCCGAATACTAGGGGCTTCGCCGAAATTTAAAATTATAGAATTCTATGGCTAACTGGGAGTGTTCAAGCAGTATAAGTCTGGTTGCCTTGTTCGTTGTGTTGAGCGCCTCCCTAGATGGACCCAAAAATGGGAACAAGAGTGCTCAAGTTTATCCCGAACACCCTAGCACTAGTGGCATGGGGGTTGAAGCCGACGACTTGCCATCTCTCAGATTTTATAAACGGCCGCACAGAAGGTAATATTTTAAATTAAACACGCATTGCTTAGCGCATATGAACAAAGTTTTCAGCGCACAGGATAACACATTGCGAGTCTACTCAATAATTACATCTCTGGGGCACTCATACGCAATCTTGCGGGCACCCTTCAGGACAGTCTTATAGTACATCTCGGGCGTACGATACTCCTTGCCCGCTGGCGGCGCATCAGTGATAAGCCTCTCCGCATCCAGCCTGCCCCAATGCACCTTTGCGCGGGCAAGGGCCCGACGAGCACCTTCAATATAGGCGGAGCACTTGACGACCTCCACCCAGGGGCACGCATCCACCAGCCGCCGCACGAGGCCGAAGTAGCTCCCAGGCATGGCCACTCCAGGCCACAGCCGGACTATGAGGCCCTTCATGGCCTGTTCGGCTACCTTGTGGAGCTCGACCAGCTGCTTCAGCTGGTCGCTAGGGGGCACCGGATGGCCGGCCTCAGCGTACTGAGACCAGAAGACCTTCTCCGTTGAGCTCCCATCCTCGGCTCGGTAGAATGCGGCGGCATCGGATACGCTGCGAGGCAGATCTGCAAACGCCCCGGGAGAGCTCTGAATTCGGGTAAGTATCAGGAAGTTTACATTAACATGCTTGCTTTGCATGAAAAATGTCTTACCCGCCGCTATTTTCTTCACATCTCAACCTCCTGAAGGGCCTTATGGGCCTCGGCCTTGGCGGACTTGGCACTTTCGAGAGCCGAGGCAAGCTCGGACTCTCGAGTCTTTGAGTCACGCTCCAAACTCTCATGCTTCTCCATAAGAGCCTGGAGCTCTTGCCGCACCTCCGCCACCCGCGCCTCCTGCTTCTCTCGCTCTGCCCGTTCCGCAGCCGCATTGCATTCGCTGCAGACACAGCCTCCTTCAGGGTTGCCACCTCGTTCATGGCCCCTGCAGTACCCATGTTATCCTTGTTATTTTTTGTCGCAACCTAAATCCTTGTCTGTAAGGTAACTATTCAAAGTGGTGTTACTCACCTTCTTTGTCCTCGAGTTGCTTCTTGGCACGACCGAGCTCTTGCTCGGACCGCTCGAGGTCCCGCTTCAAAGCACCGACCTCCGCAGTCAGTGCGGCGGAGGTCAGCAGCGCAGCCTGTATACCCATATTGACATAATTTTTAGCAACCCTGCGTATATCTTTTTTAGATCCTCAGTCTGGCTTTTCTTTCCGAACACCGAACCGAGCATCAGGGGCTACTGTCTATGCGGTATTACATTACATAATTTTAACTTCTTACCTCAAAGCCTGTTAAAAGGCTACTGCAGGCTTCGGTCAGCCTGCTCTTGGTGAGCTGAACCTTCTGAATCACCGCACTCATGATAGTGCGGTGTTCTTCCTCGATGGAAGCGCCTTTGAGCGCCTCCAACAAGGTGTCCGGCGCCTCCGGTTGGACGGGGGCCGCCGGCGTCACGGTCTTGCCCTTCTTGCGAAGGGGCCGCCTGCCGGACTCCGGAACCACTGCGGGTTCCTGCGTGGAGTCCGGCGCAAAGTCCGGGAGGCTGCCTTGCGGCGCCTCCGGAGCCTCCTCCTGATGGTTCCCTTCCTGGGATCCCACCTCGGCGTCCTCAGCGGCGCGAGGGGTGGATGCAGTCGGGATGGAATCTACATTCGACGAAGCCAACGACCCGCTCGACGAAGCGGGGAGATCATCATCGGCCGGACTGTAGGCAGTATGCGGCATTAGAAGGACGCTATGTGACATAAAAAGAAATTATAAATCATTCAGGAATCCAGATACTTACGATCTTGCCGGAGGCCTGGCCCTTGAAGGCCACTCTTCGCCGCCAACGTTGGCGTTGGCGGAGCTGTCCGGGGGAATAGTTCTTCCCCTCTTGGACCCTTCGGCCTCCCCTGTTGGGGAAGCCTTCCTCTTCCTCTCTCCCTCCTCTGGGAGAGAGTCTTCTTCCTCCTCCTCACCTTCGGGGGAGGAGTCCACCTCGGAGTCGTCAGACACCTGGAAGCGGGAACTCTTTCGAGTACCCATGGCCACCTTCTTGGCCTTCTTCTCCGGCACCATATGCGGTGCCGGAACCAGCAGCCCCGCTAGACGGGCGTCTACTGGGTTTTCTGGCATGGGAGCCGGGCAGATGATCTACTCGGCCTTCTTCATCCAGTCCTGTCAAAGGAAAAGGGAGATTGAAACCCGCTTAGAGTCAAACCATTAACAACAAGTGTCCCGTAAAGGGGTAGAATCACTTACCTCGTCAGCTGGACGCTGCGAGTGAAATCCGCGATCTTCAGTCGCGGATGCGGGAGCTTCGGCACCCTTGAACAGCACCCTCCAGGCGCCTTCGTACGTCGTGTCGAAGAGGCCACTCAACGCCTGGTGCTGTGCCGGATCAAACTCCCATAGATTGAATGCCCGTTCTTGGCATGGGAGAATCCGGCGGACGAGCATGACTTGGACCACATTAACAAGCCTGAGCTTCTTGTTCACCAGCTTCTGGATACAGGCTTGGAGTCCCGTCAGCTCCTCCGAACTACCCCATAGCAAGCCCTTCTCTTTCCAGGAAGTGAGCTGCATAGGGATACCAGATCTAAACTCGGGGGCCGCCGCCCACGAAGGGTCACGCGGCTCGGTGATGTAGAACCACCCCGACTGCCACCCCTTGACGGACTCCACGAAGGCCCCTTCAAACCAGAGGACGTTGGGCATCTTGCCCAACATGGCGCCTCCGCACTCCGCATGCGTGCCCTTCACTACCTTCGGCTTGACATTGAAGGTCTTGAGCCACAAGCCGAAGTGGGGCTGGATGCAGAGGAAGGCCTCGCACACGACGATAAACGCCGAGATGTTGAGGATGAAGTTCGGCGCCAGATCGTGGAAATCCAGGCCGTAGTAGAACATGAGCCCCCGGACAAAGGGGTGAAGTGGAAAGCCCAGTCCGCGGAGGAAGTGGGGAAGGAATACGACCCTCTCATGGGGCCTGGGGGTGGGGATGAGCTGCCCCTTGTCGGGCAGCCGGTGCGCGATGTCGCTGGAGAGGTATCCGGCGCCGCGCAGCTTTTCGATGTGCTCCTCCTTAACGGTGGAGCCCAACCATTTACATCCCGCTCCGGACATGGTCGGAGAAGGTTGAGATGAGATGCGCGGGCTTGGGTGCTGGAGCTCGAGTGCGTGGAGATGGATAAGCAAAGGAGGAAGAAGGTGTAGGTGAAAAGGTGGATCCTTATCCCCTTATATACAGGCAGACGAAGACTATGCGTCCCCACCGGCCTAGTAAAACTCGCTTATCTCCCAAGCGCCACCATCAATGGCGCGGTTGGGTTACCCACGTCCGTATTGATAAGAATCCCGGAATAAGGGGAACATGATCTCTGCTTCGTCAAGACGTGCCAAGGAAACCGCTTCGCTAAACGCGCTGAGGTGGTATAATAAAAAACGATTCAAGTAAAGGCTTGGTAGTGGTGTGATGTCATGCCGCAAAATACGTCAGCAGATTGAACTTGTGTACATATTATTCTCTCTACGGTGGAATGTGGAATTTATTTTGCAGAGCCGGACACTATCCTGGTGTTCACAATCTTCTATGGATTATTCGGAGGAGGAACCCGCCTTGCAATGCCAAACATTATGCACGCCAGACTCATCGTCATTGAAGCCAGGTTCAGGGGCTACTGAGGGAGTCCTGGACTAGGGGGTGTCCGGACAGCCGGACTGTCAGCATCAGCCGGACTATCATCGTCCGCCGGACTCCAAGACCATGAAGATACAAGATTGAAGACTTCGTCCCGTGTCCGGATGGGACTTTCCTTGGCGTGGAAGGCAATCTTGGCGACACGGATATGTAGATCTCCTGCCATTGTAACCAACTCTGTGTAACCCTAGCCCTCTCCGGTGTCTATATAAACCGGAGGGCTTTAGTCCGTAGGACACAACAACCATTACAACAATCATACCATAGGCTAGCTTCTAGGGTTTAGCCTCCTTGATCTCGTGGTAGATCCACTCTTGTACTACCCATATCATCAATATCAATCATGCAGGAGTAGGGTTTTACCTCCATCGAGAGGGCCCGAACCTGGGTAAAAACATCGTGTCCCTTGTCTCCTGTTACCATCCGCCTAGACGCACAGTTCGGGACCCCCTACCCGAGATCCGCCGGTTTTGACACCGACACCCCCCCTAGGGCGCGCCTCTCCCCTTGGCCGGCCCCCTCCTCCTCTCCCCCTTTATATACGGGGGAGGGGGGCACCCCTAAGACACAAGTTGATCTACAGATTGTTCCTTAGCCGTGTGCGGTGCCCCCCTCCACCATATTCCACCTCGGTCATATTGTCGCGGAGTTTAGGCGAAGCCCTGCGCCTGTAGAACATCATCACCGTCACCACGCCATCGTGCTGACGGAACTCATCCCCGACGCTTTGCTGGATTGGAGGCCGGGAAACGTCATCGAGCTGAACGTGTGCTGAACACGGAGGTGCCGTACATTCGGTGCTTGGATTGGTCGGATCGTGAAGACGTATGACTACATCAACCGCGTTGTCATAACGCTTCCGCTTACGGTCTACGAGGGTACGTGGACAATACTCTCCCCTCTTGTTGCTATGCCATCACCGTGATCTTGCGTGTGCGTAGGAAATTTTTTGAAATTACTACGTTTCCCAACAGTGCATCCGAGCCAGGTTTTATGCGTTGATGTTATATGCACGAGTAGAACACAAGTGAGTTGTGGGCGATACAAGTCATACTGCTTACCAGCATGTCATACTTTGGTTCGGCGGTATTGTTGGATGAAGCGGCCCGGACCGACATTACGCGTACGCTTACGCAAGACTGGTTCTACCGACGTGCTTTGCACACAGGTGGCTAGCGGGTGTCAGTTTCTCCAACTTTAGTTGAACCGAGTGCATCTACGCCCGGTCCTTGCGAAGGTTAAAACAGCACTAACTTGAAGAACTATCGTTGTGGTTTTGATGCGTAGGTAAGAACGGTTCTTGCTAAGCCCGTAGCAGCCACGTAAAACTTGCAACAACAAAGTAGAGGACGTCTAACTTGTTTTTGCAGGGCATGTTGTGATGTGATATGGTCAAGACGTGATGCTATATTTTATTGTATGAGATGATCATGTTTTGTAACCGAAGTTGTCGGCAACTGGCAGGAGCCATATGGTTGTCGCTTTATTGTATGAAATGCAAACGCCCTGTAATTGCTTTACTTTATAACTAAGCGGTAGCGATAGTCATAGAAGCAATAGGTGGCGTAAATGACAACGATGCTACGGTGGAGATCAAGGTGTCGCGCCGGTGACGATGGTGATCACGACGGTGCTTCGGAGATGAAGATCACAAGCACGAGATGATGATGGCCATATCATATCACTTATATTGATTGCATGTGATGTTTATCCTTTATCCATCTTATTTTTCTTTGATTGACAGTAGCATTTTAAGATGATCTCTCACTAAAAAATTATCAAGAAGTGTTCTCCCTGAGTATGCACCGTTGCCAAAGTTCGTCGTGCCCAGACACCACGTGATGATCGGGTGTGATAAGCTCTACGTCCATCTACAACGGGTGCAAGCCAGTTTTGCACACGCAGAATACTCAGGTTAAACTTGACGAGCCTGGCATATGCAGATATGGCCTCGGAACACGGAGATCGAAAGGTCGAGCGTGAATCATATAGTAGATATGATCAACATAGTGATGTTCACCATTGAAAACTACTCCATCTCACGTGATGATCGGTTATGGTTTAGTTGATTTGGATCACGTGATCACTTAGATGACTAGAGAGATGTCTGTCTAAGTGGGAGTTCTTAAGTAATATGATTAATTGAACTAAAATTTATCATGAACTTAGTACCTGATAGTATTTTGCTTGTCTATGTTTGTTGTAGATAGATGGCTCGTGCTGTTGTTCCGTTGAATTTTAATGCGTTCCTTGAGAAAGCAAAGTTGAAAGATGATGGTAGCAATTACACAGACTGGGTCCATAACTTGAGGATTATCCTCATTGCTGCACAAAAGAATTACGTCCTGGAAGCACCTCTGGGTTCCAGGCCTGCTGCAGGAGCAACGCCAGATGTTGTGAATGTCTGGCAGAGCAAAGCTGATGACTACTCTATAGTTCAGTGTGCCATGCTTTACGGCTTAGAACCGGGTCTTCAACGACGTTTTGAACGTCATGGAGCATATGAGATGTTCCAGGAGTTGAAGTTAATATTTCAAGCAAATGCCCGGATTGAGAGATATGAAGTCTCCAATAAGTTCTACAGTTGCAAGATGGAGGAGAATAGTTTTGTCAGTGAGCATATACTCAAAATGTCTGGGTATAATAATCACTTGATTCAACTGGGAGTTAATCTTCCAGATGATAGCGTCATTGACAGAATTCTCCAATCACTGCCACCAAGCTACAAGAGCTTCGTGATGAACTATAATATGCAAGGGATGAACAAGACAATTCCTGAGCTCTTCGCAATGCTAAAGCCTGCGGAGGTAGAAATCAAGAAGGAGCATCAAGTGTTGATGGTCAACAAGACCACTAGTTTCAAGAAAAAGGGCAAAGGGAAGAAGAAGGGGAACTTCAAGAAGAACAGCAAGCAAGTTGCTGCTCAAGAGAAGAAACCCAAGTCTGGACCTAAGCCTGAAACTGAGTGCTTCTACTGCAAGCAAACTGGTCACTGGAAGCGGAACTGCCCCAAGTATTTGGCGGATAAGAAGGATGGCAAGGTGAACAAAGGTATATGTGATATACATGTTATTGATGTGTACCTTACTAGAGCTCGTAGTAGCACCTGGGTATTTGATACTGGTTCTGTTGCTAATATTTGCAACTCGAAACAGGGACTACGGAATAAGCGAGCACTGGCCAAGGACGAGGTGACGATGCGCGTGGGAAACGGTTCCAAAGTCGATGTGATCGCGGTCGGCACGCTACCTCTACATCTACCTTCGGGATTAGTTTTAGACCTGAATAATTGTTATTTGGTGCCAGCGTTGAGCATGAACATTATATCTGGATCTTGTTTGATGCAAGACGGTTATTCATTTAAATCAGAGAATAATGGTTGTTCTATTTATATGAGTAATATCATTTATGGTCATGCACCCTTGAAGAGTGGTCTATTTTTATTGAATCTCGATAGTAGTGATACGCATATTCATAATGTCGAACCAAAAGATGCAGAGTTGATAATGATAGTGCAACTTATTTGTGGCACTGCCGTTTAGGTCATATCGGTGTAAAGCGCATGAAGAAGCTCCATACTGATGGACTTTTGGAATCACTTGATTATGAATCACTTGGTACTTGCGAACCGTGCCTCATGGGCAAGATGACTAAAACACCGTTCTCCGGTACTATGGAGAGAGCGACAGATTTGTTGGAAATCATACATACAGATGTATGTGGTCCGATGAATATTGAAGCTCATGGCGGATATCGTTATTTTCTCACCTTCACAGATGATTTGAGCAGATATGGGTATATCTACTTAATGAAACACAAGTCTGAAACATTTGAAAAGTTCAAAGAGTGAAGTGGAAAAACATCGTAACAAGAAAATAAAGTTTCTACAATCTGATCGTGGAGGAGAATATTTGAGTTACGAGTTTGGTTTACATTTGAAACAATGTGGAATAGTTTCACAACTCACGCCACCCGGAACACCACTACGAAATGGTGTGTCCGAACGTCGTAATCGTACTTTACTAGATATGCTGCGATCTATGATGTCTCTTACTGATTTACTGCTATCATTCTGGGGTTATGCTTTAGAGACAGCCGCATTCACGTTGAATAGGGCACCATCAAAATCCATTGAGACGACGCCTTATGAACTGTGGTTTGGCAAGAAACCAAAGTTGTCGTTTCTTAAAGTTTGGGGCTGCGATGCTTATGTGAAGAAACTTCAACCAGATAAGCTCGAACCTAAATCGAAGAAATGTGTCTTCATAGGATACCCAAAAGAGACTATTGGGTACACCTTCTATCACAGATCCAAAGAAAAAAACATTCGTTGCTAAGAATGGATCCTTTCTAGAGAAGGAGTTTCTCTCGAAAGAAGTGAGTGGGAGGAAAGTAGAACTTGATGAGCTAACTATACCAACTCCCTTATTGGAAAGTAGTTCATCACAGAAATCGGTTCCTGTGACACCTACACCAATTAGTGAGGAAGTTAATGATATTGATCATGAAACTTCAGATCAAGTTTCTACTGAACCTCGTAGGTCTACCAGAGTAAGATCCGCACCAGAGTGGTACGGTAATCCTATTCTGGAAGTCATGTTACTTGACCATGATGAACCTACGAACTATGAGGAAGCGATGATGAGCCCAGATTCCGCAAAATGGCTAGAAGCCATGAAATCTGAGATGGGATCCATGTATGAGAACAAAGTATGGACTTTGGTTGACTTGCCCGATGATCGGCAAGCCATTGAGAATAAATGGATCTTTAAGAAGAAGACTGACGCTGACGGTAATATAACTGTCTATAAAGCTCGACTTGTTGCGAAAGGTTTTCGACAAGTTCAAGGGGTTGACTACGATGAGACCTTCTCACCCGTAGCAATGCTTAAGTCTGTCCGAATCATGTTAGCGATTGCCGCATTTTATGATTATGAAATTTGGCAGATGGATGTCAAAACTGCATTCCTGAATGGATTTCTGGAAGAAGAGTTGTATATGATGCAACCGGAAGGTTTTGTCGATCCTAAGGGAGCTAACAAAGTGTGCAAGCTCCAGCGATCAATCTATGGTCTGGTGCAAGCCTCTCGGAGTTGGAATAAACGCTTTGATAGTGTGATCAAAGCATATGGTTTTATACAGACTTTTGGAGAAGCCTGTATTTACAAGAAAGTGAGTGGGAGCTCTGTAGCATTTCTAATATTATATGTGGATGACATATTGTTGATTGGAAATGATATAGAATTTCTGGATAGCATAAAAGGATACTTGAATAAAAGTTTTTCAATGAAAGACCTTGGTGAAGCTGCTTACATATTGGGCATTAAGATCTATAGAGATAGATCAAGACGCTTGATTGGACTTTCACAATGCACATACCTTGATAAAGTGTTGAAAAGGTTCAATCTGGATCAGGCAAAGAAAGGGTTCTTGCCTGTATTACAAGGTATAAAATTGAGTCAGACTCAATGCCCGACCACTGCAGAAGATAGAGAGAAAATGAAAGGAGTTCCCTATGCTTCAGCCATAGGCTCTATCATGTATGAAATGTTGTGTACCAGACCTGATGTGTGTCTTGCTATTAGTTTGGCAGGAAGGTACCAAAGTAATCCAGGAGTGGATCACTGGACAGCGGTCAAGAACATCCTGAAATACCTGAAAAGGACTAAGGATATGTTTCTCGTATATGGAGGTGACAAAGAGCTAGTCGTAAATGGTTACGTCGATGCAAGCTTTGACACTGATCCGGACGATTCTAAATCGCAAACCGGATACGTATTTTTATTAAACGGTGGAGCTATAAGTTGGTGCAGTTCTAAACAAAGCATCATGGCGGGGTCTACATGTGAAGCGGAGTACATAGCTGCTTCGGAAGCAGCAAATGAAGGAGTCTGGATGAAGGAGTTCATTTCCGATCTAGGTGTTATACCTAGTGCATCGGGACCAATGAAGATCTTCTGTGACAATACTGGTGCAATTGCCTTGGCAAAGGAATCCAGATTTCACAAGAGGACCAAGCACATCAAGAGACGCTTCAATTCCATCCGGGACCAAGTCCAAGTGGGAGACATAGAAATTTGCAAGATACATACGGATCTGAATGTTGTAGACCCGTTGACTAAGCCTCTCTCACGAGCAAAACATGATCAGCACCAAGACTCCATGGGTGTTAGAATCATTACTATGTAATCTAGATTATTGACTCTAGTGCAAGTGGGAGACTGAAGGAAATATGCCCTAGAGGCAATAATAAAGTTATTATTTATTTGCTCATATCATGATAAATGTTTATTATTCATGCTAGAATTGTATTATCCGGAAACATGATACATGTGTGAATACATAGACAAACATAATGTCACTAGTATGCCTCTACTTGACTAGCTCATTAATCAAAGATGGTTATGTTTCCTAACCATAGACATGTGTTGTCATTTGATTAATGAGATCACATCATTAGGAGAATGATGTGATTGACTTGACCCATTCTGTTAGCCTAGCACTTGATCGTTTAGTATGTTGCTATTGCTTTCTTCATGACTTATACAAAGTTCCTACAACTATGCGATTATGCAACTCCCGTTTACCGGAGGAACACTTTGTGTGCTACCAAACGTCACAACGTAACTGGGTGATTATAAAGGTGCTCTATAGGTGTCTCCAAAGGTACATGTTGAGTTGGCATAATTCGAGATTAGGTTTTGTCACTCCGATTGTCGGAGAGGTATCTCTGGGCCCTCTGGGTAATACACATCACTTAAGCCTTGCAAGCATTGTGACTAATGAGTTAGTTACGAAATGATGTATTACGGAACGAGTAAAGAGACTTGCCGGTAACGAGATTGAACTAGGTATTGGATACCGACGATCGAATCTCGGGCAAGTAACATACCAATGACAAAGGGAACAACGTATGTTGTTATGCGGTTTGACCGATAAAGATCTTCGTAGAATATGTAGGAACCAATATGAACATCCAGGTTCCACTATTGGTTATTGATCGGAAACAGTTCTAGGTCATGTCTACATAGTTCTCGAGCCCGTAGGGTCCGCACGCTTACCGTTACGATGACAGTTTTATTATGAGTTTATAAGTTTTGATGTACCGAAGTTTGTTCGGAGTCCCGGATGTGTTCACGGACATGACGAGGAGTCTCGAAATGGTCGAGACATAAAGATTGATATATTGGACAGATATATTTGGATACCGGAAAGGTTCCGGATGAGATTGGGACTATACCGGAGCTCCGGGAGGTTACCGGAACCCCCCGGTAAGTATATGGGCCTTATTGGGCCTTAGTGGAAAGGAGGGAGAAGGAGCAAAGGAGGGGGCGCCCCCCCCCCCCAAGCCCAATCCGAATTGGGAGGGGGGCCGGCCCCCCCTTTCCTTCTTCCCTCCCGTCTCTTCCTTCCCTCTCCTACTCCTAATAGGAAAGGGGGACCAAACCTACTTGGAGTAGGATTGCCCCCCCTAGGGCGCGCCTCTCCCCTTGGCCGCCCCCCTCCTCCTCTCCCCCTTTATATACGGGGGAGGGGGGCACCCCTAAGACACAAGTTGATCTACGGATCATTCCTTAGCCGTGTGCGGTGCCCCCCTCCACCATATTCCACCTCGGTCTTATCGTCGTGGAGTTTAGGCGAAGCCCTACGCCGGTAGAACATCATCACCGTCACCACGCCGTCGTGCTGACGGAACTCATCCCCGACGCTTTGCTGGATTGGAGCCCGGGGAACGTCATCGAGCTGAACATGTGCTGAACACGGAGGTGCCGTACGTTCGGTGCTTGGATCGGTCGGATCGTGAAGACGTACGACTACATCAACCGCGTTGTCATAACGCTTCCGCTTACGGTCTACGAGGGTACGTGGACAATACTCTCCCCTCTCGTTGCTATGCCATCACCGTGATCTTGCGTGTGCGTAGGAAATTTTTTGAAATTACTACGTTTCCCAACAGTAATAGCCCATGATGTAATAAATATCGATATAAAAGCATGATGCAAAATGGACGTATCAGTGCCTCCCACAAGTCGGTCTCCCCCCCCCCTTCCATAAGTGTCGGAGGGGGAAGGAAAGAGAGGGGGAGAGAAGGAAAGGGGCACGCCGAATCCTCCCCTTTCCTTCTCCCTTCCCCTCCTTCCTTATCCTCCTATTTCGGTATATATGGGGGTGCATGTCACGCCCAATATGTGACCCTATCCAAAAGGAACTCGAAGGTCCCACCAAGGATAGACCCGCATATTGAAACGCTTTTGCAAGGTGGATATCATTACATCAACATTACATAATAGATGGGGATACATACAAGAGGCAAACAATGCCACATGGATACATCAATACATCATACATAAGAGCACCATCCGACTACGGATGAATCACAAACAGAAACTCAAACGACATCCACCCTGCTAGCCCAGGCTGCCGACCTGGAACCTATCCCCTGATCGAAGAATAAGCAGAAGAAGAACTCCAAAACAAGCAAACATCGCTCTCGCGTCATGATCATCGCATAACCTGTACCTGCAACTGTTGTTGTAGTAATCTGTGAGCCACGAGGACTCAGCAATCCCATTACCATGGGTATCAAGACTAGCAAAGCTTAATGGGAAAGGAAGGGGTAAAGTAGTGAGGTTGCAGCAGCTTCTAAGCATGATATGGTGGCTAACATACGCAAATGAGAGCGAGAAGAGAAACAAAGGAACGGTCGTGAAGCTAGCAATGATCAAGAGGTGATCCTGAACACCTACTTACGTCAATCATAACACAGAAACCGTGTTCACTTCCCGGACTCCGCCGAGAAGAGACCATCACGGCTACACACGCGGTTGATGCGTTTTAATTCGGATCTGGTGTCAAGTTATCTACAACCGGACATTAACAAATTCCCATCTGCCACATAACCGCGGGCACGGCTCTCGAAAGTTTATACCCTGCAGGGGTGTCCCAACTTAGCCCATGATAAGCTCTCGCGATCAACGAAGGATATTCCTTCTCCCGGGAAGACCCGATCAGTCTCGGAATCCCGGTTTACAAGACATTTCGACAATGGTAAAACAAGACCAGCAAAGCCGCCCGATGCGCCGACAATCCCGATAGGAGCTGCACATATCTCGTTCTTAGGGCAACACCGGATGAGACTAGCTACGAGTAAAACCAACCCTCAAGTTTCCCCGAGGTGGCCCCGCAGGCTGCTCGGTTCGGACCAGCACTTAGACAAGCACTGGCCTGGGGGGGCTAAAATAAAGATGACCCTTGGGTTGGCCGACCCAAGGGAAGGGTATAGGTGGTGGTGAGGCAAAAGGTAAAACCAAGGTTGGGCCTTGCTGGGCAAGTTTTATTCAAAGCGAACTGTCGAGGGGGTCCCATAAATCACCCGACCGCGTAAGGAACGCAAAATTCGGGAACATAACACCGGTATGACGGAAAATAGGGCAGCAAGAGTGGAACAAAACACCAGGCATAAGGCCGAGCCTTCCATCCTTTACCAAATATATAGATGCATTAATAATATAAGAGATATTGTGATATCCCAACATAACCCTGTCCACCATGGAGCAATCTTCAACTTCACCTGCAACTAGCAACGCTATAAGAGGGGCTGAGCAAAGCGGTAACATAGCCAAGCAACGGTTTGCTAGGAATGGTGTCAAAGGTTAGAGGTTCATGGCAATTTGGGAGGCTTGAATAGCAAATGATAGGTAACGCAGCATAGCGATAGAACGAAGCAACTAGCATAGCAATGATAGTAGTGAGATCCAGGGTAGCGGTCATCTTGCCTGAAATCCCGCTAGGAAGAAGAACGAGTCCATGAAGAAGATGAAGCCACGAAGACGAACCACACGTAGACGAACGCATCCTCACGATCGCAATGAAACGGGGACTATCGAGAAGAAGCACAGAACATAGTAAACACACCACACATGGACAAGGCATGATGCACAACAAGGATGATGCGTGACAAAGCTACATGAAGCTACTCATGGCAAGAGATGATGCAAACAAGAACAACACATCAAGGCAAGTTTAAATGAGGCCGGAAACAACATATAACAATTCCGGTAAGTCCTCATATGCATATTTCGAAATTGGTCCAGATCTGAACAAACATTAAGTTGAAGTTGTTAAACAACAAGTTAAATAGCACCAAGAGGATCTACATGAAATTCTAGTCAAGTTACATATAAAGTTCATTAGATTTGGAGCTACGGTCTAGAAGATATGAGCAAAACAAGTTAAACATGGCATTGATGCAAAATGCACCAAACATCAAGAAAACACACCAAAACAAGGATGCAACATGGTAATATGAAACTACCTGCAAAATCAAGCAAGTTTCATATAGAGCACACTCAAAACGGAGCAACGGTTCAACACACACACACTATACAAGTCATAGCAACAATCTGTCCATAACAGCAACTAGGCATATTGCAAGCATCAAAACAATAAGCTACAGCACCCCAACATACTAACAAAAGGCATGAAGTACTGGTAAAGCATAACAAAACATGAACACTGAGCTATCTCCATAATTCACTAGAACATGCTCAAAAAGACATGGAAAGATTGCAAATAATAACAGTTTCAGACTTTAGCAGAAATAACATCAGGTTGCAATGTTCAGAGCTATCCAATAACATGTTACAGGAACTTAACATGGCAAACAAAGGCATGGCATGAATCTACTAATTGCATAGATCAAAAGTCCCTTACTGACCATGAGCCAAAAGGGCACAGAAAAATATGATGGCACCCATGTAAACATGGCAAGTTATATTACAGATTCATACATGGCAGATACAACAATAAGTAGGCATGTTCGTGAGCTTGAAACACTCACCACGGAGCAATACATGGCATGGCAAGGCAACCAACAGTAAGAAGGCATGTTTGTGAAGTTAAGCATGGCAAGAACAAGTTTATAGGGTGCATGGATCACTAGCAAAACACATGGGAACTAGTGAACTTAATGTTAACAGGCTGATAGCAACATTATTTAGCAAGTTTGGAGCAAGATAACAACATGTTCCAGCAGGCTATAATTGCAACCAAGGGCATGAATGGATATAGCATGACATTTATATCAAATCATCCGTAGTGAACATCTCCAAAATAATGCACGAAATGACTTGTCGGAGCAGGTTTACATAGCAACAAAATATAACAGAATCTGTCAGGAAAATAGCAACAGCAAGTACACTACTTAACAAGCTCGACTCACTCACCACAAGTCATTGCATGATAAGATAAGCATAGAATCATCAAGAAGACATGTTTGTGTAACAAACCAAGTCAAGAACAAGTTCATAGCATGCAAGGATCAACTATAGCAACCTTGGCTAAATTGAATAACAAGTAACCAATCTGCCAGGAAACATTTTGAAGCAAAAGTAGATCACTCAAATGACATGCTAGGCTACTCCATAATTGCAAACAAGGGCATGAATGGATAGACAAAAACCACATGTTCAAAACACCCTTACTGAAGTAACTCAAAATATGCATGGATCTCTCTGTAGCAACAAGTTTACATGGCATAAAAATAACAGCAGAACAGGGACTAAAATCAGCAACATCATGATGCCTAGTTTGCATGCTTGTGCTAGTCACCACATTGATCACAAAAATACATGGCATACATCCCTGGAAAGATGGCATGGCATAGATCAAAACACATGAAGACATCAACCTCATAGGATGCACACCTCAATCATGGTAAAAATGACAAATGAGCATGTTATAACAGTTTCAGCAGATTAACAGCAACATGCACTCTTCCAACAGCATTTCGGGCATCAAGATGAGCTCAAATGAAAATGATGCAATGGAATGAAATGAAGTACTCGTCGAGTCGAACAATTTGACATATTACACGTACGAAACAGACCTACGGATGCAGAGATACAATGCGATGAACATGGCATGATTATGCAAAATAACTTCGGGACTTGGTCAAAATATACCCTCGGGGAGAAGTTGGACGGGGAGGACCTTGGACGGAGCGGAGCGGGACGGCAGGGCGCGTTTGGTTCACGTCCTGGTGGATCTCATCCACCCAGACCAGATCTGGCTCCGGCGAAGCTCCGGCGAGCTCCGGCGTCCATGGCGGAGAGAGAGAGAGAGTGGTTAGAGAGAGAGTGGGTGAGGCAGGGGAGAAGAGGACTGCGAGGTCGGGCGGCTCACCGGAGGCGCGGGAGGCGGGGTCCGGTCGGCGGTGGCGAGGTGGAGGCGAGGCGGCGGGGTCCGGCGAGGTCGGACGCGGGCGGCGGAGGCGCGCTCCGGCGAAGTCCGGTGACGGCGGTGCGGCCGGTGCGTGGGACGCGGCGATGGAGGTGACAGGGCGCGGGGCAGGGCGCGGCCGGGCGCGAGATCCGGCGACCGGAGTAGCGCTCGGGCGGAGCGGGGCGGCGCGGGGCCGCGGCAGCGGGCGGCCGGCGGCGCGCAGGCGGCGCGGGCGCGGGATCCGGGGCGGCGGCCCAGATCTGGCGCGGGGCGGGCCGGCCTCGGGCCCCGGCGGGCCGCGGGCGGCGGAGAGAGACGGCGACGACACGTGGCAGGCGGAGATTGGGCACGGGGCGGCAGCGCGGACATGTCCGGCCGATATGGACATGTCCGGCGGCGGGAGGAGGACGAAAGCTAGGGTTTCGGGGGGATTAGACCGCGAATGTCGGGGGAGGGGCTATATTTATAGGTAGAGGGAGCTAGGAGTGTCCAAATGAGGTGCGGTTTTCGGCCACGCGGTCGTGATCGAACGACCGAGAGCATGGAGGGGAGTTAGATGGGTTTTGGGCCACTTTGGAAGGGGTGTTGGGCTGCAACAAAAGAGGGCTTTACGGTTACCCGGTTAACCGTTGGAGTATCAAACGACCTCCAAATGGCACGAAACTTGACAGGCGGTCTACCGGTGCTATACCAAGGCCGCTTCGCAAACCTCGGGCCATTCCGAGAATGTTTAACACCCGCACAAGAGAAGAGGCAAAAAGGAGGCGCCGGAGGACATAGGAGTGCCGGATTGCAAAACGGACAACGGGGAAAATGCTCGGATGCATGAGACGAACAAGTATGCGAATGCAATGCACATGATGACATGATAAAATGCAACACGCAAGCAAATGACATGGCAACAACGGCGAATAACTGGCATACACCTGGCGCATCGGATCCGGGGCATTACAGTGCACCAGCCCACTAGGGGTTGGTCTATCCCTCTCTTGGCCCATAAGGCCCATATCTTTGCCATGGGTGCCCGGAACCCCTTTCTGGTGACCCAATACGTACCCGGTACCCCCGGAACACTTCCGGTGTCCGAATACTATCGTCCTATATATGAATCTTTACCTCTCAACCATTTCGAGACTTCTCGTCATGTATGTGATCTCATTCGGGACTCCGAACAACATTCAGTCACCAAATCACATAACTCATATAATACAAAATCGTCATCGAATGCTAAGCGTGCTAACCCTACGGGTTCGAGAACTATGTAGACATAATCGAGACACCTCTCCGGTAAATAACCAACAACGGAACCTAGATGCTCATATCAGTTCCTACATATTCTACAAAGATCTTTATCGGCCGTACCGCAATGACAACATACGTTATTCCCTTTGTCATTGGTATGTTACTTGCCCGAAATTCGATCGTCGGTATCTTCATACCTAGTTCAATCTCGTTACCGGCAAGTCTCTTTACTTGTTCCGTAATACATCATCCCATAACTAAATCATTAGTCACATTGCTTGCAAGGCTTATTATGATGTGCATTATCGAGAGGGCCCAGAGATACCTCTCCGATACTTAGAGTGACAAATACTAATATTGATCTATGCCAACCCAACAAACACCTTCGGAGATACCTGTAGAGCATCTTTATAATCACCCAATTACATTGTGATGTTTGATAGCACACAAGGTATTCCTCCGGTATCCGGGAGTTGCATAATCTCATAGTCAAAGGAATATGTATATGACATGAAGAAAGCAATAGCAATAAAACATAATGATCATTATGCTAAGCTAACGGATGGGTCTTGTCCATCACATCATTCTCCTAATGATGTGATTCCGTCCATCAAATGACAACACATGTCTATGGTTAGGAAACTTAACCATCTTTGATTAACGAGCTTGTCTAGTAGGAGCTTACTAGGGACTTATACGTCTCCATCGTATCTACTTTTCCAAACACTTTTGCCCTTGTTTTGGACTCTAACTTGCATGATTTGAATGGAACTAACCCGGACTGACGCCGTTTTCAGCAGAATTGCCATGGTGTTATTTTTGTGCAGAAATAGAAGTTCTTGGAATGACCTAAAACTCCACGGAGAATATTTTTTGGAACTAATAAAAAATACTAGCGAAAGAATCAAGGCCAGGGGGGCCACACCCTGTCCACGAGGGTGGGGGCACGCCCCCTGCCTCATGGGCCCCTTGGTGCTCCACCGACCTCAACTCCAACTCTATATATTCACGTTCGTGGAGAAAAATTAGAGAGAAGGATTCATCGCGTTTTACGATACAGAGCCACTGCCAAGCCCTAATCTCTCTCGGGAGGGCTGATCTGGAGTCCATTCGGGGCTCCGAAGAGGGGAATCCGTCGCTGTCGTCATCATCAACCATCCCTCCGTCACCAATTTCATGGTGCTCACCACCGTGCGTGAGTAATTCCATCGTAGGCTTGCTAGACGGTGATGGGTTGGATGAGATTTACCATGTAATCGAGTTAGTTTTGTTAGGGTTAGATCCCTAGTATCCATTATGTTCTGAGATTGATGTTGCTATGACTTTGCTATCCTTAATGCTTGTCACTAGGGCCCGAGTGCCATGATTTCAGATCTGAACCTATTATGTTTTCATGAATATATGTGAGTTCTTGATCCTATCTTGCAAGTCTATAGTCACCTATTATGTGTTATGATCCGTTAACCCCGAAGTGACAATAGTCGGGATACTTACCGGTGATGACCGTAGTTTGAGGAGTTCATGTATTCACTAAGTGTTAATGCTTTGGTCCGGTACTCTATTAAAAGGAGGCCTTAATATCCCTTAGCTTCCAATAGGACCCCGCTGCCACGGGAGGGTAGGACAAAAGATGTCATGCAAGTTCTTTTCCATAAGCATGTATGACTATATTCGGAATACATGCCTACATTACATTAATGAACTGGAGCTAGTTCTGTGTCACCCTATGTTATAACTGTTGCATGAGGAATTGCATTCGACAAAATTATCCATCACTGATCCAATGGCTATGAGCTTTTCACATATTGATCTTTGCTTAGTTACTTTACCATTGCCGCTGTTACAATTACTACAAAACTGCTACTGTTACCTTTGCCACTGTTACCGTTACTTCCATACTACTTTGCTAGTAAATACTTTGCTGCAGATATTAAGTTATCCAGGTGTGGTTGAATTGACAACTCAACTGCTAATACTTGAGAATATTCTTTGGCTCCCCTTGTGTCAAATCAATAAATTTGGGTTGAATACTCTACCCTCGAAAACTGTTACGATCCCCTATACTTATAGGTCATCAAGACTATTTTCTGGCACCGTTGCCGGGGAGCATAGCTCTATTCTTTGAGTCACTTGGGATTTATATCTACTGATCACTATGAGGAACTTGAAAGACGAGAAAACCAACATTTATCCCTCAACCACGAGGGGAGGTAAGGAACTGCCATCTAGCTCTGCATTTGATTCTCCTTCTGTTTTGATTAAACTTGCGACACCTAAACCTGCTTCTGCTATTAATTTTGATATGTTGCATGTTATTGATGATGCCACTTCTGTTATGCGTGATGCTTATGATGAAACTACTTCTATGCTTGATACTACTATGCCATTAGGTGAATTTCTTGATGAACAACTTGCTAGGGCTAGGGAGAATGAAATTATTGAAACTGATAATACTGATGAAAGTGATGATAAAGATTCTCCCCCTAGATATGAATTGCCTGTTGTGCCTGAGGGTTATGTTATGGATGAAGAGACTTCTACAGATTTTCTTGCTTGCAATGATAGATCTGATCTTAAGAAATTATTAGCTAAGGTGAAAGAAAAGTCTCTGAATGCTAGAATGAAATATGACCCTGCTTTTGCTACTTCACCTATCTGTGTTACTTATAAGGATTATGATTTCTCTGTTGATCCTGAGATAATTACTTTGGTTGAATCTGATCCTTTTTATGGCTATGAATCTGAAACTGTTGTGGCACATCTTACTAAGTTAAATGATATAGCCACCCTATTCACTAATGATGAGAAAACTCGTTACTACTATATCCTTAAGCTATTTCCATTCTCATTAAAGGGTGATGCTAAAACATGGTTTAATTCTCTTGATCCTGGTTGTGTGCGTAGTCCCCAGGATATGATTTATTACTTCTCTGCTAAATATTTCCCCGCTCATAAGAAACAAGCTGCTTTCAAGGGAAATATATAATTTTGTGCAAATTGAAGAAGAGAGTCTCCACAAGCTTGGGGGAGGCTTCTCCGATTACTTAATGCTTTGCCTGATCATCCTCTCAAGAAAAATGAAATACTTGATATCTTTTATAATGGACTAACCGATGCTTCCAGAGACCACCTAGATAGTTGTGCTGGTTGTGCTTTCAGGGAAAGAACTATTGATCAAGCTGAATTATTATTGAATAATATGTTGACTAATGAAAACAATTGGACACTTCCTGAACCAACTCCTAAGCCAACTCCAAAGAAAAGAGGTATTCTATTTCTCAGTCCTGAAGATATGCAAGAGGCAAAGAAATATATGAAAGAAAAGGGTATTAAAGCTGAAGATGTTAAGAATTTACCTCCTGTTGAAGAAATGCATGGCCTTAATTTACCACCTATTGAAGAAATACATGGTCTTGATAACCCGACACAGGTAGTAAAGGTAAATTCTCTCTATAGATTTGATGAAGGTGATATTCCTCGTTATAAGTCTGCTAGCCAATGCTTAGATGAGTTTGATAATTTTATTGTTAAACAAGAAAACTTCAATGCTTATGTTGGTAGACAATTGAAAGGTAATGCTTGTATGATTAAACACTTGAGTGATTATATATCTAGAGTTAAAGGTGAACTTAAACTTATTAGTAAACATGCTTCTATGGTTACCACTCAAGTAGAACAAGTGCTTAAATCACAAAATGATTTGCTCAATGAATTAAATAATAAGAAAAAATGATAATGTTGTTAGAGTTGTGACTAGAGGTGGTAGAATGACTCAGGAACCTTTGTATCCTGAGGGCCACCCTAAGAGAATTGAGCAAGATTCTCGGAGAAATAATGCTGATGCACCTAGTCCTTCTAAAAATAAGAAAAAGAAAAATGATAGGACTTTGCATGCTTCTAGTGAACCTGTTATTCACACACCTGAGAATCACAATGATATTTCTATTTCTGATGCTGAAACACAATCTGGTGATGAACATGAACCTAGTGATAATGTTAATGATAATGTTCATGTTGATGCTCAACCTAGTAATAACAATGATGTAGAGATTGAACCTGTTGTTGATCTTGATAACCCACAATCAAAGAATCAACGTTATAATAAGAGAGACTTCGTTACTAGGAAGCATGGTAAAGAAAGAGAACCATGGGTTCAGAAACCCATGTCTTTTCCTCCTAAACCATCCAAGAAAAAGGATGATGAGGATTTTGAGCGCTTTGCTGAAATGATTAGATCTATCTTTTTGCGTATGCGTTTTACTCATATGCTTAAAATCAATCCTTATGCTAAGTACATGAAAGATATTGTTACAAATAAAAGAAAGATAATGGAAGCTGAAATTTCCAGCATGCTTGCTAATTATACTTTTAAGGGTGGAATACCTAAGAAACTAGGAGATCCAGGAGTACCAACTATACCATGTTCCATTAAAAGAAACTATATTAAAACTGCTTTATGTGATCTTGGAGCCGGTGTTAGTGTTATGCCTCTCTCTTTATATCGTAGACTTGAATTGAATAAGTTGACACCTACTGAAATATCTTTGCAAATGGCTGATAAATCAACTACTATACCTGTCGGTATTTGTGAAGATGTGCCTGTTGTGGTTGCAAACGTTACTATCTTAACGGACTTTGTTATTCTTGATATTTCGGAGGACGATAGTATGTCGATTATCCTTAGTAGACCCTTTTTGAATACTGCAGGGGCTGTTATTGATTGCAACAAAGGCAATGTCACTTTTCATGTTAATGGTAATGAGCATATGGTACACTTCCCGAAGAAACAGCCTCAAGTTCACAATATCAATTCTATTGGAAAAATTCCATCGATTATTATTGGAGGTTTTGAATTTCCTCTTCCTACTATCAAGAAGAAATATGATATTCTTATTATTGGGGATGTACATATCCCCATTGAGGTAACCTAGTGTTACTCGAAATTTCTCCGGTTTCATGCGATTCGAAATGAGTTCGTTAGCTAGACTTGATCAACCTTGTTAGTGGATTCCTTTGGATGAGCATGAGATGGATGAAGCTAGAAAGCACAACCTTCTGTACCCTCCTTTTACTTTCTGTTATTTAGATTAAATAAAGCAAAACTACTATTTTTCGTCTGTTTTCTGATTTATCCTTGCAATAAAAAAATACCCCAAAAATAAAAGTTCTCCAAATGCCCTGAAAATGAAATATGATTCTTTCTAGAATATTTGAGAATTTCTGGCACTGAGAACACATCAGGGGGAGCCAACACCTGGCCACGAGGGTCCAGGGCGCGCCCTACCCCCCTGGGCACGCCCCTGCCTCGTGGGCTCCTGGTGGCCCCCCTCCACTTATTCCAGCACCCACACACTCCTTCCTCTCCAAAAAATCACCAAACAGCTCAAGCACGAGTTCTAGCTCATCTTGCTGCCATCTTCGATCTCCTTGCCCAAAGCTCCACTCACAAAACTACTTTGGGGGATTGTTCTTCGGTATGTGACTCCTCTAATGGTCCAATTAGTTTTTGTTCTAGTGCCTTATTCATTGCAAATTTTGGCTACTAAGGTGACCCTGTTCTTGAGCTTGCATGTCAAATTTATATGGTCCCAAGTAGTTCTAATGCATGATATAGTCTCTAGGCACTTGTGGGAGTAGTTGCTATCAATTTTATTGAGTTTGCTTCACTTTTATTTTGAGTTACTAAAAATTTCAGAAATTTTCAGAAAATAATGAAGAGATTTTTGAGGGGTTCTTCGAGCGGAAGCTCGAAGGATAAGCAAAGTGAAGAGGATAAAAAACCTGAATACAATCCGCCTCGCACTTCAGAGGTTCGGCCGTGCGAATGGCCTTGCGAAGAATTCTTGAGAGCCGCCGGAATTTATGAAGATTTTTATTATTTGGCTGAGAATGCAGGCCTCACCGACTTCCTCCACGACCAGCTCGATCAGTATCTCCTACTCACTAATATTTTTGTGTAAAATGTTACTTTCATGCTAGGAAATCACCACCTACGGTGGAGTTTCATTTATATGATGAGGTTAAGGAGATGTCACTA
This sequence comes from Triticum aestivum, assembly GCF_018294505.1. Taxonomy (NCBI): domain Eukaryota; kingdom Viridiplantae; phylum Streptophyta; class Magnoliopsida; order Poales; family Poaceae; genus Triticum; species Triticum aestivum. Next base: position 249,967,150 of record NC_057801.1, on the reverse strand, counting down.
TATGATTTTTGTGGGGTTTGCAAGATACCCTTTGTGGGCAGCATAGAGGAACCACATCATAGTGATGTGGATGGATTTATTGATATGATCGCTATAGGGGAAACGAGGAAGGTTTCCGATGCAAGAATTACTAACATACACTTTCCTGTTCTAAGTTACTTTGCAATATTTGCTAGTAGATGCTTAATTGGTCGCGGGAACTGTGGAAACCTTAGTGCCCCTGATATTGTTATTTTGTGCCATGCTTTGTTCCGCGATAACACTTTTAGTCTAGGCGCTATTATTGCTAAACGATTAAGTATGAACCATACAAAGGGCCCCATCTTTGGAGGCATCTTTTTTCATGCCTTGCTAAACACTTTAAGATACCTATTAGGCATTATGAGAAAGAGGAAACGTTGCTGCCCCCTATGTTTCTAGATTATAAGAGTATGGTAGCACATGAATTTATTGTTAAAACTAATGAGATGATGCTTAAGTATAATTTGAGATTTAATAAAACTCACAGTGAGACTATTATCTTGCCTGCACCCTCTTTGTTTAACATATTTTCAGGCACGTACCTCATCTTACCGGAGGCCATTTACGCATACCGGAGCCTGACACCAGCTCCAGAGCCTGAGCCGGAACCACCACTTGACCCTTATAGATAGTCCTTTTATCAGTGGGATCCGAAGGAGATCGCCAACCAATATTACCCAGATGACACTCCTCAGTACACCGGAGAGAGTAGCTTCGATCCGTGGGCATAGACCAACTTAGGCCAAAAGCCTAAGCTTGAGGGAGTACATATTTCTCACCGACATTACATTCATGCTCACACACTCATTCTAGTTGTCGGTGCTCGTACTTTTTCATTGTACTATACATGCTAGTTTATTTTCTTCTTCTCGCTTTCTTCTTTTGTGTTTGAATAACCTTAAGAAAAACCAAAAAATTAGTTATAGATTTTAGCTAGTTTACTTTCCATGCTTATAGTAGTAGTAATTAAAAGAAAACTCAAAAAGGTTTCTCGTTCTTCTTTTGCTTGTTGGGAGCTTTCCCGTGTAAACAATTTCTTTTCTTTTCTTTGGGGGTCGAGAGGAGAAGACCATGATGAAAATGTTGAGTGGCTCTCATATGCATTATTATTGATTTAACTAAGAGCCCATATTACCTTGTCTTCTCCCTTGAATTGAATGCTTGCAAAATCCAGCTTAATCCAATGCACGTGCACTATTATTATTATCCACACCGTTCGGTCGTGCAAGTGAAAGGCAATAATGACGATATATGATGGGCTGATTGAGATGAGAGAAGCTGGTATGAACTCGACCTATCTTGCTTTTGTAAATATGATTAGTTCATCATTCCTGATTCAGCCTATTATGAATAAACATGTTTGCAATGACAATTAGAGATTATAGTTGCTTATGCCATGCTTAATTTGCTAGGAGTTTATAATGGTTTACCTTGCGTGCCAACATGCTATTAAAATGGTTGTGATGTGGTATGATAGGGTGGTATCCTCCTTTGAACAATTCGAGTGACTTGACTTGGCACATGTTCAAGCATGTAGTTGAAACAAAATTAACATAGCCTCCATGATATTTATGTTCATGGTGGATTATATCCTACTCATGCTTGCACTCAATGTCTATTAATTTTAATGCATGTTCATGACTGTTGTCGCTCTCTAGTTGGTCGCTTCCCAGTATTTTTCTAGCCTTCACTTGTACTAAGCGGGAATACTGCTTGTGCATCCACTTTCATAAACCCCAAAGTTATTCCATATGAGTCCACCATACCTTCCTATATGCGGTATCTACCTGCCGTTCAAGTAAATTTGTATGTGCCAAACTCCAAACCTTCAAATGAAATTCTGTTTTGTATGCTCGAACAGCTCATGTATCAACTAGGGCTGTCTATATCTTCCATGCTAGGCGGGTTATTCTCAAGAGGAGTGGACTCCGCTCCTCACTCATGAGAAAATGGCCGGTAACCGGGATGCCCGGTCCCATGCTCATATCAAATCAAAATAATTGCAAACAAAACTCCCCCGGGATTGTTGTTAGTTGGAGTGTCGGTGTCAAAACCGGTGGATCTCGGGTAGGGGGTCCCGAACTGTGCGTCTAGGCGGATGGTAATAGGAGACAAGGGACACGATGTTTTTACCCAGGTTCGGGCCCTCTCGATGGAGGTAAAACCCTACTCCTGCTTGATTGATATTGATGATATGGGTAGTACAAGAGTGGATCTACCACGAGATCAAGGAGGCTAAACCCTAGAAGCTAGCCTATGGTATGATTGTTGTAATGGTTGTTGTCCTACGGACTAAAACCCTCCAGTTTATATAGACACTAGAGAGGGCTAGGGTTACACAGAGTCGGTTACAATGGTAGGAGATATACATATCCGTCTCGCCAAGCTTGCCTTCCACGCCAAGGAAAGTCCCATCCGGACACGGGACGAAGTCTTCAATCTTCTATCTTCATAGTCTTGGAGTCCGGCTGACGATGATAGTCCGGCTGTCCGGACACCCCCTAGTCCAGGACTCCCTCAGTAGCCCCTAAACCAGGCTTCAATGACGATGAGTCCGGCGCGCATATTGTTTGGCATTGCAAGGCGGGTTCCTCCTCCGAATAATTCATAGAAAATTGTGAACACCAAGATAGTGTCCGGCTCTACAAAATAATTTCCACATTCCACCGTAGAGAGAATAATATGTACACAAGTTCAATCTGCTGACGTATTTTGTGGCATGACGTCATACCACTACCAAGCCTTTACTTGAATCGTTTTTTACTATACCACCTCAGCGCATTTAGTGAAGCGGTTTCCTTGGCACGTCTTGTCGAAGCAGAGATCGTGTTCCCCTTATTCCGGGATTCCCATCAATACGGACGTGGGTAACCCAATCATGCCCGTCGCCACGCCCCCTCTATCGGAGGTGAGTCCCGAACGGTCACGGGGACGGCTCTTGGTATTCTCCCCCTTTATAATGGGACCAAGGCTCGTTTCTTTTCTTCAACCCGTAATCAAATCTTCTCCTCGCCCCGAGCTCCAACACCCAGAGCCCCAGATTCGAGCGCTTCGGACCTTCAACAATGTCTGGCTCCAACCCAAAGGGCCGGTGGATGCCCTCCTCCGTCACGGAAGAGGACGTGCTAAAGCTGCGAGAGGCCAAGTACCTGTCTTACGAGGTTTCGCACAAGTTGCCCGCCGAAGGGCAAGTAATCCCCACCCCCCGAGCCCAACGAGTATGTCGTGTTTGTATCCCACCTCCGTCGGGGCTTAGGCTTCCCGATGGATCCTTTTGTGAGGGGGCTCATGTTTTACTATGGGTTGGAATTCCACGACTTGGCTCCGGAGTCCATCCTCCATATTTCTGCATTCATAGTCGTCTGTGAAGCCTTCCTCCGCGTCACCCCTCACTTTGGCTTGTGGCTTAAGACCTTCGACGTGAAGCCGAAGATGGTCGAGGGGCGTCAAGCAGAGTGCGGTGGGGCGGTGGTGAGCAGAAGGGCCGACGCTCCATGGCCCGAGGGCTCTTTCTAGGAGGAGCCCGGCTTGTGGCAGCAGGAGTGGTTCTACATAACCGCTCCCAGGGGCAGCAGGCAGAAGCCGCCGCCCATCTTCCGCTCGGACCCTCCACAGCGGCTGATGTCATGGGTCAGCCAAGGGCTCAACTGGGGGCCGCCAAAGGACGTGCCCCTATTGCAGGGCCGGATTCAAGACCTCCAAGCGAGGGAGATCGATCTGGTCGTGGTGATGCAGGTCATGCTGATTAGGCGTCTCCTGCCCTGCAAACGCCGCCCTCTCCGGCTGTGGGAGTTTAATCCGGAGGGACCACGGATTCTCCAACACTTCATGGGTATGACACCCGTGGAGATGTACAAATTATTCTTCGGATCACGAGAGGCGTGTCCGGAATTAACCGAGGACGCCGGCCTAAGATGCAATCGCCCGGATACACAAGTAAGTAGCTCAGTGTCCGGACATACCGTTTGTTTGCCTTTCTATGATTCGCCTTTTGACCACTTTCCTTCTAAACAGCAGTGGATAGCGCAGGCAAAACTGATACGGTGTTCGGCCCCCCTCCCAGAGACCGCGCCGGATCCCGTGCTGGTAAGGATGCTGGGGGTTGCGCCTTCGGAGGAAGGCGAAGGGGAGAACAGAGGAACTACCGCCTCAACCAAGGAGGCTTTTGAGGAAGGGGGGATCGAGAATCCCTCCTTCCAGGGGGAAAAGAGGACCGCCTCCGAAAACCCGGAGGCCAAAGTCCCAAAGCGGGGGAAGAGATCTTCACCAGAGGGTCCTGCGTACGGAGAGGCTCCGGCCGCACTGTCTCCCCCAAAGAATCAGCCCTCTAGCGAGCCGTAAGTAGGAAAAAAGGGAGTTTTGTAATAAGGGACATCCCTATTTGTGCTTCTGAGGATAACTTAGGTTTTTACCTTGTAGTTCGGATCTCCGTCCTTCTCAGATGAGCTCGTCTTCGGGGGAACTCCGTCCGGAGATGATGGAGAGCGAGACGCCTCCATCTGCCGCACCATCGGATAGGGCGGACGAGCCTGAAGTGTCATCACGGAGGGTATCCCCGAGTCCGGCAGGGCCGAATAGTTCGGCACCAACTGGTGTGCGGCCGGGGGAGCTGAAGGATCTGCTTGAGAGGGCGTCTATCTCAGAAGGTCACCGTACGCTGATGAGTACGGTGATTGAAAGAATCTCATCCGCCGAAGGCGGATTGCGTGATGCCGTCAGGAGTTTGCTGGCGGGGTTTGAGGTACGTAAAAATGACATACCCTTTGACAGTTTTACACATAAAGTGTGTCCTGTATAGATAGTAGCCCCTGAGACTCGGTAGGGTGTCGAGAACGACAGCGTGCCGAGGATCAAAATCCCAGGTATTGATTTTCGCCTTTCCTATGCAGGTGGCGGATAGTTCGGTGGCTAGCCGGACTGATGGGGTTGCCGAACTAAAGCGGCAGCTCGACGCTGCGGATGCGGACATCGCGATGGTCAATAAACGACTTGACGAGTCGCAAGGTAGGTTTTTTCTCCGTGGTCACCTAGTAAGGGAGCCGAAGCCCACTCCTTACAATATCTGTGCTAAGTGCAGATGGTGCCGTTGCTGTGGAGAGCCTTCGGGCAGAACTTGCTCAAGCCAAGGAGCAAGCCAGAAGGAGTGATGCAGCTGCCTCGAGGGCGGCCGAAGAGCTAGAAGCCGAAAGGGCTGCCCACTGCCGAAGCAGGGAGGAGATGGCCGAAATGGCCGTGAAGTTAAAAGATGCTACCGACCGCAATGAGGTTGTTGAAAAGGAGCGCCTAGCGGAGCGAGAAGACCTGGTGAAGGCCACCGCCGAAGCCAAGGATGCCCGTTCTGCAATGCGGGCTATAAAGGAGGAGCTGCGCCAGGCCGGAGATATTGTTGCTGGCAAGCCCTTTCTGCTGCGCCGAAGGTTTACAGATCCAAAGTATGCTCAGCTTGGCCAGCTGTGGGGTCCGGAGGATCCTTATATGGACTTAGTGGCGAGTGCGGCAGATGCCGTTGTACACTTCCGAAGTCAGAAGGATCACAAGACGGAAGAGCTGTTTTGGTCTCAATTCCATAGTCCGGAGCGTTCACTTCCGCTGACCGATCGGTTGGCCGAGTGGGCTGAGCTGAATAGATTGTCCGGACTTGCCATGACGGATATCGTGACTCATGTCTGGCCGGATAGGCCCAAGCCGAAGAGTTATTTTGGCTTATTGCAGCAATTCCTTGGGGCGGTGCCGCATATCAAGGCGATGAAGCGGTCGGCCTGCATAGAGGGTGCACGGATGGCCCTCGCCCGTGTGAAGACACATTGGACAGAGATGGATGCCACCGCTGTTGCGACCCAGGGTTCGGACGAGAGCCGGTTACCCGCCGAGCACTATTTTGGGGAAGTTCTGCGTGGTGCTCGTGTAATAGAGTCGCAGTGCTTAAAAAATGTCACGTTCAAATGAACGTTTTGGTTTGTAAAACGATGTTTATGATGTAAGCGCTTTTTGTACTTGTGCGTTCAAGTATTAAAATATCTCCTGTGCGGCCGTTTATGTATACGTGTGTATAACCTGAAAGATGGCAGTCGTCGGCTTCAGCCCCCACGCACAAGGTGCGGGGGTGTTTGCAAAAATAGCGCATTTTCACACTTAATCCGACGTCTCGGTCCTGTGAAGGAGGTGGTAGCGTAGCAAACGAGGCAACCGAACTATAATGCTTTATCACTTTCACTTAGCCATGGGAGTTCGAGGGTGGGGCTACGATATAGCCCCTAGTGGCACCGCGCTCTCCAAATTCGGGGCGCGTATGTGCCTGACCGGGAAACGGTCCTTTGTCAAAGCGGAGGAATTCTAAACATTCCGGTAGTCGATCGAGTGGTTGACTAGTCTCTCACTGTATCATGACAGTCAGTTTTCGGCTTTCTCTACTGAGGTGCTCGCCCGGCCGAACCGGGGCACAATCGCAGTAGTTCTCCTGGTGTCACATTAGCTGATGATACGGAACGTAAGGAAGCAAAACACAGGAGCCAGGAAAACCCAACATTTGACCAAAGACATGATTCAGAGCTGATGCATATAAGGCCTAACTCGAGATGCCGAACACTCCCTAAGGTATTCGGTCTTTATGATAGTGGGCGGAATAATGCCCTAAGCCCCTAGTGTCCAGGTACACGCAAGGTCCTCTGACGCGGCCGATGCCAAAACGTCAGTCTCCTCTCCGGTTATAATAAAAAACCAGGGGATGTATAGCAACAAGAGACAGTAAAAAAGGTTTAAGCAGGGTCTTAATCCGAAAAGAATCCTTGCAACGGGTCCCTACTGCATGTCTGCGCCTGTGTCTCCGTTGTGCTGTATCCTGGACGGGTGTAGCACGCTTTTCATCTGTAAAAGAGAGGAACTTAGTTTGAAAAGTAATTGTGCAAAAAATTAATTAGAAATTGAAATATGAATGAATGAATGAAGCTGAGCTTATATTAGCTCATACGCGCAGCCCCTTGTGAAGGGGTGTGCGGCTAGGGAGTCCCTAGCTTATTTATGCCGGACTCGTCTAGCCGTGTCCGGGGTCTTGAACGACCTTTTAATGAGATGATGCCGCATGGACCGGGCATTTTAAGTGTAAGAGACGCGTAGTGTGGTATTGCATTAAAGCGGACAAAAGCTTCACGTCCCAATAGTGCTTGATGGCTACTTTTGAATGGGGTGACGTGAAAGATTAGCTTTTCGCATCGGAAGTTGTTGGGTGACCCAAATACAACTTCTAGTAGTAAGGAGCCCGTGCACTTGGCGTAAGGGCCTGGCGTCACTCCTTTGAAGGAAGTGCGGCTATATCGAATTTTAGTACGGTCTATCCTCAACTTGCGGATTGTGTCCGGATATAGCAGGTTTAAATCGCTGCCGCCGTCCATCAAGACTTGTGTAAATTGTAGTCCGTCGATTATGGGATCCAGTATTAGAGCAGTCCATCCTGCATTTCGAATGCTTCTGGAATAGTCCAGGTGGTCGAAAGTAATTGGTTTTAACATCCAATCTCGGTGTTCCGCTGGGGTGGACCGTGCGACACGTGCTTTAGCGGGTGCCGTACTATTTTTCCGTACTATCACATGTAGTGAGTTTACTGTTTTGACTTCTTGTGGGAAAGTCTTTTGTTTTCCGGCGTTCTGCTGGCGGGGTTCGTCATCATCCTCGCTTGGTGCGTCGAGCCCCTTGTGTTCTGCGTTGAGTCGGCCGGACTGTTTGAAGACCCAACAATCTCGGTGGGTGTGGTTTGCAGGCCTTCCGGAGGTGCTGTGGATTTGACATATCCGATCCAGAATTTTGTTTAAGTTGGATAGCTCATCATTGTTGTCCTTGAGAGGCAGTGTTTTGTTGTTCGGCCGCGAGCTTTTCAATCCGGCGTTGACCGCCGTGTTCTTTGGGCTTTTTTCTTTATTTCGGTGCTGATCCTTTCTGCGCCGTGATTTTCCGTTTCCATCTCTGATCTCGGATGTACTCGGGTCGCTGGTACTGCATCTTGCTATCCAGCTGTCTTCCCCCGCGCAAAAGCGGGTCATGAGGCTTGTTAGCGCGGCCATTGTTCTCGGCTTCTCTTGGCCGAGGTGTCTGGCGAGCCATTCGTCTTGGACATTATGTTTAAAAGCTGCTAAGGCTTCGGCGTCCGGACAGTCGACTATTTGGTTCTTTTTGGTAAGGAACCTGTTCCAGAATTTGCGCGCTGACTCTTCGGGCTGTTGAGTTATGTGACTTAAATCATCTGCATCCGGGGGGCGGACATAAGTCCCTTGAAAATTTGCTCTAAACACGTCCTCGAGCTCTTCCCAACTTCCAATAGTATTTTCTGGGTGGCTTTTGAGCCAATGCCGGGCTGGCCCTTTGAGCTTGAGGGGTAGATATTTTATGGCGTGGAGATCATCTCCTCTGGCCATGTGTATGTGGAGGATGTAATCCTCAATCCAGACTCCAGGGTCTGTTGTTCCGTCGTATGCCTCTATGTTTACGGGTTTGAACCCGCTGGAAATTCATGATCCAGCACCTCATCGGTGAAACATAGTGGGTGTGCGGCGCCCCTGTATTTGGGTGTGCCGTTGTCTTCGAACACTCGCGTGTTGTGTTGCTTCCTGGGGCCCTCTTTTTTGGCCCATAAATGGACCTGACCGGGCCATCTGTTTTCCGAGGATCATGAGTCGGCTTGTGTGCGGCGCCGCTTATCGCTTTTGGCCTGTCATCTGGTCGTCTATCCGGCCAGGCGGCCTCTTTGCTTTTTGACTGTGGGGGCTCTATGGCCTCCTCGTCGAATTCTGGCAGCAGCTTGCGCTTCGGGTAGCTCTTTGTTTGGTGGCCATTGCCATATTTGTCCGCGGTCTTGAGTACTTTGCTCCACCTCATTCTGAGTATGTCTTCCGCTGTTTTGAGCTTCCGTTTTTCCTTTTCAGACTTCTTGCAGTGGCGACGAGTCTTTTGTGAAGGTTCTTATTCTCCGGTGGTGTGTCCGGCGTGAGGTCGTCTGGACTGTTGTTTTCGCCGGGCATGGATTGGTTATCCGATTCGTCCTGTTCGGACGGTTGCTTGGTTGCATGTTCGTCATCCACTGGTTTGCCCTGCTCTATTGCTGGGTCATTAGGAGTGTTGTTTTTGTCGAGGCGGGACTTAGGGCGGCGTCTGCGTCGCCGTTTTGGTTGTTTGTCGGCGGATTATCCTTTGCCGCGTCCCGTTGTTCCTCGTTATCGCTTCCTTTTGGGGTGTCCACCATATATACATCATGGGTTTGGGTGGCCTTCCAGTGCCCTGTAGGCGACGGTTCTTGATCGTCTCCAGCATCGTCGTCCATACCGTCGATGTCTTCGGAGTCATAGTCTAGCATGTCGGTTAGATCGTCGACAGTGGCTACGAAGTGGGTGGTGGGTGGGCTTCGAATTTCTTCGTCGTCCGCATCCCAGCCATCCTGGCCGCAGTCCGGCCAGGGCTCTCCTGATAACGAGAGATACTTTAGCAAATTCAGGATATCGCCAAAGGGTGAGTGATGAAAGATGTCCGCAGCGGTGAACTCCATAATCGGCGCCCAATCAGATTCGATTGGCAGGGGCGCCGGAGGCTCGGAGTCCGGCAAGGAGTCCGGCACCTTGGTGTCACAAGCTTTGTAAGGGACAAGGTCGGTATTCGGCTCTATCGCCGTAGGAGTTGCAGTTCCCGAGGCGGTGTCCAGCCACCCGTCCTCGATCTGCGCGATCGGCTCTGAACTATAGGTCGGAGCGGATTAGTGTGCGGCCTCCAAGGCACTGTCCGGCGGTAGAGCTAGATCATACCCATCGTGACAGTGCGGCACGCTCGGCTGTGGCTCGAATCCGTCGAAGATCAAATCTCCGCAGACGTCAGCCGTGAAGTTTAGGCTCCCAAATCTGACCTGATGGCCAGGGGCGTAGCTTTCGATCAGCTCCAGATGGCCAAGTGAATTGGCCCGCGGTGCAAAGCCGCCGAATACGAAGATCTGTCCGGGGAGAAAAGTCTCACCCTGGACGGCGTTGTTGTTGATTGAAGAAGCCATCAAGCCTATCGGTGACGACACAGAGGAACTCTCAATGAAAGCACCAATGTCGGTGTCAAAACTGGCGGATCTCGGGTAGGGGGTCCCGAACTGTGCGTCTAGGCAGATGGTAACAGGAGACAAGGGACACGATGTTTTTACCCAGGTTTGGGCCCTCTCGATGGAGGTAAAACCCTACTCCTGCTTGATTGATATTGATGATATGGGTAGTACAAGAGTGTATCTACCACGAGATCAAGGAGGCTAAACCCTAGAAGCTAGCCTATGGTATGATTGTTGTAATGGTTGTTGTCCTATGGACTAAAACCCTCCGGTTTATATAGACACCGGAGAGGGCTAGGGTTACACAGAGTCGGTTACAATGGTAGGAGATCTACATATCCGTATCGCCAAGCTTGCCTTCCACGCCAAGGAAAGTCCCATCCGGACACGGGACAAAGTCTTCAATCTTGTATCTTCATAGTCTTGGAGTCCGGCTGACGATGATAGTCCGGCTGTCCGGACACCCCCTAGTCCAGGACTCCCTCATGGAGGCACCCCTTGTTTCGGGCAAGCCATGGATTGATGATTGTTGGTGGTGGGGGAGTATACATTTTACCATTCTGTTTGGGAACGGCCTATAATGTATGTAGTATGGAAGATATCGAGATCTCTTGGTTGTTATGTTGACAATGAAAGTATACCACCCAAAATATTATTTATCTCTATTTCAAAATCGAGCTCTGACACCTCTACAAATCCCTGCTTCCCTCTGCGAAGGGCCTATCTATTTGCTTTTATGTTGAGTCATCATCCTCTTATTAAAAAGCACCAGTTGGAGAGCACCGCTGTCATTTGCATACATTACTATTAATTTATATTGAGTATGACTATGACTGGATCTCTTTTACCATGAATTACAATGTCTAGTCAGTCCTTGATCTTCAGGGGTGCTCTGCATTTATGTTTTGCGGTCTCAGAAAGGGCTAGCGAGATAGCATCTTGTTATATCATATTATGATTGTTTTGAGAAAGTGTTGTCATCCGAGATTTATTATTATTGATTGCTAGTTGATTATGCCATTGATATGAGTAAACATGAGACCTAAGTGTTATTGTGAATATGGTTAGTTCGTAATCTTTGCTGAAAACTTGAATGCTGGCTTTACATATTTGCAACAACAAGAGCAAACAGAGTTTGTAAAAGTTTGTCTTTATCAGTTTCAGTTTGTCAACTTAATTGCTTGAGGACAAACAAAGGTTTAAGCTTGGGGGAGTTGATACATCTCCATTGTATCTACTTTTCCAAACACTTTTGCCCTTGCTTTGGACTCTAACTTGCATGATTTGCATGGAACTAACCCGGACTGACGTTGTTTTCAGCAGAATTGCCATGGTGTTATTTTTGTGCAGAAATAAAAGTTCTTGGAATGACCTGAAACTCCACAGAGAAAATTTTTGGAATTGATAAAAAATACTGGTGAAAGAATCAAGGCTAGGGGGCCCACACCCTATCCACGAGGGTGGGGGGCGCCCCCTGCCTCCTGGGTCCCCCGGTGCTCCACCGACCTCAACTCCAACTCTATATATACACGTTCGGGGAGAAAAAATCAGAGAGAAGGATTCATCGCGTTTTACGATACGGAGCCGCCGCCAAGCCCTAATCTCTCTCGGGAGGGCTGATCTGGAGTCCGTTCAGGGCTCCGGAGAGGGGAATCCGTCGCCGTCGTCATCATCAACCATCCTTCATCACCAATTTCATGATGCTCACCGTCATGCGTGAGTAATTCCATCGTAGGCTTCCTGGACGGTGATGGGTTGGATGAGATTTACCATGTAATCGAGTTAGTTTTGTTAGGGTTTGATCCCTAGTATCCATTATGTTCTGAGATTGATGTTGCTATGACTTTGCTATGCTTAATGCTTGTCACTAGGGCCTGAGTGCCATGATTTCAGATCTGAACCTATTATGTTTTCATGAATATATGTGAGTTCTTGATCCTATCTTGCAAGTCTATAGTCACCTATTATGTGTTATGATCCGTTAACCACGAAGTGACAATAATCGGGATACTTACCGGTGATGACCATAGTTTGAGGAGTTCATGTATTTACTAAGTGTTAATGCTTTGGTTCGGTACTCTATTAAAAGGATTCCTTAATATTCCTTAGTTTCCAATAGGACCCCGCTGCCACGGGAGGGTAGGACAAAAGATGTCATGCAAGTTCTTTTCCATAAGCACGTATGACTATATTCGGAATACATGCCTACATTACATTGATGAACTGAAGCTAGTTCTGTGTCACCCTATGTTATAACTGTTGCATGAGGAATCGCAACCGACATATTTATCCATCATTGATCCAATGCCTACGAGCTTTTCACATATTGACCTTTGCTTAGTTACTTTACCGTTGCCACTGTTACAATTACTACAAAACTGCTATTGTTACCTTTGCCACTGTTACCATTACTTCCATACTACTTTGCTACTAAATACTTTGCTGCAGATATTAATTTATCCAAGTGTGGTTGAATTGATAACTCAACTGCTAATACTTGAGAATATTCTTTGGCTCCCCTTGTGTCGACTCAATAAATTTGGGTTGAATACTCTACCCTCGAAAACTGTTGTGATCCCCTATACTTGTGGGTTATCAGGAACACTGTGTTTTGTCTATGTATCCACACATGTATCAAGTTTCGGATTAATACAATTCTAGCATGAATAATAAACATTTATCATGATATAAGGAAATATAAATAACAACTTTATTATTGCTTCTAGTGCATGTTTCCTTCAGTCTCCCACTTGCACTGGAGTCAATAATCTAGATTACATTGTAATGATTCTAATACCCATGAAGTCTTGGTGTTAATCATGTTTTGCTCGTGGAAGAGGTATAGTCAACGGGTCTGCCACATTCAGATCTGTATGTATTGTGCAAAGCTCTATATCTCCCTCCTTGACTTGATCACGGATTGAGTTGAAGCGTCTCTTGATGTGTTTGGTTCTTTGTGAAATCTGGATTCCTTCGCCAAGGCAATTGCTCCAGTATTGTCAGAAAAGATTTTCATTGGACCCGATCGGACATGAACTCCTTCATCCAGACTCCTTCATTCGCTGCTTCCGAAGCAGTTATGTACTCCGCTTCACACGTAGATCCTGCCACGACGCTTTGCTTGGAACTGCACAAACTGACAGCTCCACCATTCAATATAAATACGTATCCGGTTTGTGACTTAGAGTCATCCGGATCAGTGTCAAGGCTATCATCGACGTAACCATTTACGACGAGCTCTTGTCACCTCCATAAACGAGAAACATATCCATAGACCTTTTCAGGTATTTCAGGATGTTCTTGACCGATGTCCAGTGATCCACTCCTGGATTACTTTGGTACCTCCCTGCTAGACTTACAGCAAGGTACACATCAGGTCTGGTACACAGCATAGCATACATGATAGAACCTATGGCTGAGGCATAGGGAATGACTTTAATTTTCTCTCTATCTTCTGAAGTGGTCGGGCATTGAGTCTGACTCAACTTCACATCTTGTAACACAGGTAAGAACCCTTTCTTTGACTGATCCATTTTGAACTTCTTCAAAACTTTATCAAGGTATGTGCTATGTGAAAATCCAATTAAGCGTCTTGATCTATCTCTATTAATCTTGATGCTCAATATATAAGAAGCTTCAGCAAGGTCTTTCATTGAAAAACTCTTATTCAAGTATCCTTTTATGTTATCCAGAAATTATATATCATTTCCACTCAACAATATGGCATCCACATATAATATTAGAAATGCTATAGAGCTCCCACTCACTTTATTGTAAATACAGGCTTCTCTAAAAGTTTTTATAAAACCATATGCTTTGATCACCTCATCAAAGCGTATATTCCAACTCCAAAATGCTTGCACCAGTCCATAAATGGATCGCTGGAGCTTGCACACTTTTTTAGCACCTTTAGGATCGACAAAACCTTCTTGTTACATCATATACAACTCTTCTTTAAGACATCCATTAAGGAATGCAGTTTTGACGTCCATTTTCCAGATTTCATAATCATAAAATGCGGCAATTGCTAACATGATTCGGACAGACTTAAGCATCGCTACGGGTGAGAAAGTCTCATCATAGTCAACCCCTTGAACTTGTCGAAAACCTTTCGCAACAAGTCGAGCTTTCTAGATAGTGACATTACCATCAGCGTCAGTCTTCATCTTGAAGATCCATTTATTCTCTATGGCTCGCCGATCATCGGGCAAGTCAACCAAAGTCCATACTTTGTTCTCATACATGGATCCTATCTCAGATTTCATGGCCTCAAGCCATTTTGCGGAACCTGGGCTCATCATCGCTTCCTCATAGTTCGTAGGTTCGTCATGGTCTAGTAACATGACTTCCAGAACAGGATTACCATACCACTCTGGTGCGGAACGTGCTCTGGTTGACCTACGAGGTTCGGTAGCAACTTGGTCTAAAGTTTCATGATCATCATCATTAGCTTCCTCTCTAGTTGGTGTAGGCATCACGGGAACGGCTTTCTATGATGAGCTACTTTCCAATTCGAGAGAAGGTACAATTACCTCATCAAGTTCTACTTTCCTCCCACTCACTTCTTTTGACAGAAACTCCTTCTCTAGAAAGGATCTATTCTTAGAAACAAAGATATTGCCTTCGGATCTGTGATAGAAGGTGTACCCAATAGTTTCTTTTGGGTATACTATGAAGATGCACTTCTCCAATTTGGGTTCGAGCTTATCAGGTTGAAGCTTTTTCACATAAGCATCGCAACCCCAAACTTTAAGAAACGATAGCTTAGGTTTCTTGCCAAACCACAGATCATACGGCGTCATCTCAATGGATTTAGATGGTGCCCTATTTAAAGTGAATGCAACTGTCTCTAATGCATAACCCCAAAATGATAGCGGTAAATCGGTAAGAGACATCATAGATCGCACCATATCTAATAAAGTACGGTTACGACGTCCGGACACACCATTACGCTGTGGTGTTCCAGGTGGCGTGAGTTGTGAAACTATTTCACATTGTTTTAAATGAGGGACAAACTCGTAACTCAAATATTCGCCTCCGCGATCAGATTGTAGAAACTTTATTCTCTTGTTACGATGATTCTCCACTTCACTCTGGAATTCTTTGACTTTTCAAATGTTTCAGACTTGTGTTTCATTAAGTAGATATACCCATATCAGCTCAAATCATCTGTGAAGGTCATAAAATAACGATACCCGCCATGAGCCTCAACACTCATCGGACCACATACATCGGTATGTATTATTTCCAATAAGTCAGTGGCTCACTCCATTGTTCCGGAGAACGGAGTCTTAGTCATCTTGCCCATGAGGCATGGTTTGCAAGCACCAAATGATTCATAATCAAGTGATTCCAAAAGTCCATCCGCATGGAGTTTCTTCATGCGCTTTACACCAATATGACCTAAACGGCAGTGCCACTAATATGTTGCAATATCATTATCAACTTTGCATCTTTTGGCATCAATATTATGAATATGTGTATTACCACGATCAAGATTTAACAAAAATAGACCATTCTTCAAGGGTGCATGACCATAAAAGAAATTACTCATATAAATAGAACAACTATTATTCTCTAACTTAAATGAATAACCGTCTCGCATTAAACAAGGTCCAGATATAATGTTCATGCTCAACGATGGCACCAAATAACAATTATTCGGGTCTAAAACTAATCTCGAATGTAGATGTAGAGGTAGCATGCCGACGTCGATCACATCGACCTTGGAATCATTCCCGACGCGCATCATCACCTCGTCCTTAGCCAATCTTCATTTAATCCGTAGACCCTGTTTTGAGTTACAAATATGAGCAACCGAACCGATATCAAATACCCAGGCACTACTACGAGTATTAGTAAGGTACACATCAATAACATGTATATCAAATATACCTTTGTTCACTTTGCCATCCTTTTTATCCACCAAATACTTGGAGCAGTTCCGCTTCCAGTAACCAATCCCTTTGCAGTAGAAGCACTCAGTTTCAGGCTTAGGTCCAGACTTGGGCTTCTTCCCGAGAGTGGCAACTTGCTTGCCATTCTTCTTGAAGTTGCCCTTCTTTCCTTTGCCCTTTTTCTTGAAACTAGTGGTCTTGTTAACCATCAACACTTGATGCTCCATCTTGATTTCTACCTCCGCAACTTTGAGCATTGCGAAGAGCTCGGGAAGTCTTTTCCATCCCTTGCATATTATTGTTCATCATGAAGCCTTTGTAGCTTGGTGGCAGTGATTGGAGAACTCTGTCAATAACACTATCATCTGGAAGATTAACTCCCAGCTGAGTCAAATGGTTATGATACTCAGACATTCTAAGTATGTGTTCACTGACAGAATTGTTCTCCTCCATCTCGCAGCTATAGAACTTGTTGGAGACTTCATATCTCTCAACTCGGGCATTTGCTTGAAATATTAATTTCAATTCCTGGAACATCTCATATAGTCCATGACGTTCAAAACATCTTTGAAGTCCCGATTCTAAGCCGTAAAGCATGGCGCACTGAACTATCAAGTAGTCATCAACACGCGACTGTCAGGCATACACAACGTCTGCAGTTGCTGGAGAGGGTGGCACACCTAGCGGTGCATCAAGGACATAATTCTTCTATGCAGCAATCAAGATAATCCTCAAGTTACGGACCCAGTCCGTGCAGTTGCTACCATCATCTTTCAACTTAGTTTTCTCTAGGAACGCATTAAAATTCAAGTGAACGGTAACACGGGCCATTGATCTACAACATAGATATGAAAAAACTATCAGGACTAAGTTCATGATAAATTAAGTTCAATTAATCATATTACTTAAGAACTCCCACTTAGATAGGCATCCCTTGAGTCATCTAAATGCTTATGTGATCCAAGTCAACTAAACCATGTCCAATCATCACGTGAGATGGATTAGTCTTCAATGGTGAACATCTCTATGTTGATCATATCTACTATATGATTCACGTTCGACCTTTCGGTCTCCAGTGTTCCGAGGCCATGTCTATACATGCTCAAGTTTAACTCGAGTATTCCGCATGTGCAAAACTGTCTTGCACCCGTTGTATGTGAACATAGAGCTTATCGCATCCGATCATCATGTGGTGTCTCAGCACGACGAACTGTCGCAACGGTGCATACTCAGGGAGAACACTTATACCTTGAAATATTAGTAAGGGATCATCGTATAATGCTACCGCCGTATTAAACAAAATAAGATGCATAAAAGATAAACATCACATGCAATCAAAATAAGTGACATGATATGGCCATCATCATCTTGTGCCTTTGATCTCTATCTCTAAAGAACCGTCATGATCTCCATCTTCACCGGCTTGACACCTTGATCTCCATCGTAGCGTCGTGGTCATCTCGCCAACTATTGCTTCTACAACTATCGCTAACGCATAGTGATAAAGTAAAGTAATTACATAGCATTTGCATCTCATACAATAAAGCGACAACCACAAGGCTCCTGCCAGTTGCCGATAACTTTACAAAGCATGGTCATCTCATACAATAACGTATATCCATCATGTCTTATATCACATCACAATATGCCCTGCAAAAAAAGTTAGACGTCTTCTACTTTGTTGTTGCAAGTTTTACGTGGCTGCTACGGGCTTCTAATAAGAACTGTTCTTACCTACGCATCAAAACTACAACGGTGATTTATGAAGTTTGTTGTTTTAACCTTCAACAAGGACCGGCCGCAGTCAAATTTGATTCAACTAAAGTTGGAGAAACAGACACCCACCAGCCACCTTTATGCAAAACTAGTTGCATGTCTGTCGGTGGAACCGGTCTCATGAACGTGGTCATGTAAGGTTGGTCTGGGCCGCTTCATCCAACAATACCGCTGAATCAAAATAAGACATTGGTGGTAAGCAGTATGACGATCACTGCCCACAACTCTTTGTGTTCTACTCGTGCATATCATCTACGCATAGACCCGGCTCGGATGCCACTGTTGGGAAACGTAGCATGCAATTTCACAAATATTTCTATGCTCACGCAAGATCTATCTAGGAGATGCATAACAACGAGAAGGGGAGTGTGTGTCCACGTATCCTCGTAGACCGAAAGAGGAAGCGTTTCACAACGCGGTTGATATAGTCGAACTTCTTCTCGTTCCGACCGATCAGGCGCTAGGATATTTTGCATCGGGGAGAAGAAGGAGCACGTACGAGAGGCTCGATCGGACGGCTACAACAGGAAGGATCGGAAGGCGTGGGGCCGACCGGCCCAAACTTTGGGCCGGCGCGCTGGCGCCGAGTACTGATCTAATTTAAAGCCGGACGCCTCTATATCATCTTTGTTCTAAAAAAACCATCTAAACGGCACCAAGTATATACTCCCTCCGTTCGGAATTACTCGTCCAAGAAATGAATGTATCTAGATGAATTTTAGTTATAGATACATCCATTTTTATCCATTTTTATGACAAGTAATTCCGAACGGAGGGAGTAGCTCCTATTGGTCATAAATGGTTGATACAAAAGATGCATCTCCTAGGGAAGTCCAGAATAAGTGGGAAGAATAGAGTGCGGCGTGAGAGCGGTTACCGCCGGGCCGCCATGTTCCTCCATGCTATATACATGCTCCACATCCTCGATTGCAGCAATCATCACATTCGTTCCCCCAGCCTCCGGGTCCGGCCGGTAGAACATCACCACGTCGGTGGAGAGCGTCACGGACTCAGGTAACGCATGTTCGTGTATAATCGGGGGGTTTACGGCCCAAGTCCCATCCAGCGCCGCCGCCGTCAGCCTGCCCCACATCTCCGACCGCGACCATGGTAACGGCAAGACGTTTTTTGGGCCTTGGTCGTCAAGCTCGGGCAGCGACCAGAACAGCGCGCGGTAAGGACCGCCGTCGTAAAAGGACGGCGTTCCCGCCTCCGGATATCCGCGGGTGAAGGGGAGCTGTTGGTCGGCGTCAACGGTGGCGCCGTGCTCGGAGTCACTTTGCGAGGACGGCCGGATGTGCACTATGAGCTCGTCGCCGACGCATTCTGGCACAAAGACGTGGCCTTCGGGCACCGGGATGAATCTCCATGGCTTGTGTGGTTCCGTTGCTTCGTCTTGCTGATCAGGTATCGGTGCATCCTCCGGGCCATCACTAATGCTGGGAAACTCCTGATCCTGCCATAAGGTGATCACGATTCACGAGCGAAGCAAACTCAAAAGTAAGTACAACCAAGTTACGGTAGAAGTAGTATGCGTGCTAAAGTCATCGCGTACACCGACTTTCTGATGTCTTCCATTGTCTGTAAAAAAAATTAGAGGGAACAGCGTGGTGTCCTTACCATGGTTTCACCTGGCTGGAGATCATCTTCCACTGCGACAGTGAATTCAGAGTTTGGCGTGCCGTCGGCTTTGGCGAGTTTGTAGGTCAGCAACTTTATGTCATCTGAATTATTGGACAACATACTTGCTATGCTGTTCATCATCTCGTTGTTGTGTTTTTCTTGGTTCTCTAAATAAAGGCAACCGATCGCAAATTTATTTAGTACTATCAAAGATGGCGATCTTCAAAAAACCGCCATTGCACCTTGCTGCGTTAATTGTCTATATGTTGGCGCACTATGCAATAATTCGGATATACAGTTGATGGATTTAACGTGGTATATACAAGAACAATAATTAATTTCTGGCTCGACACTTACGGATAATTTGCTCCATGCGCGTTAGCTTCGCCTCCGTGTTGTGGAGGTGCATCGCGAGGTCCCTGCTGGTGGTGAAGGACGAGAGGAGGACCGCCGCGTGAAGGCACAACGCGACGGCGAGCGCCACGTGTTTGGCTCTCCGGCCAATGGGAACGATGAGACGAAGGTGGCGCCAGCGAGCGTCGGCGGCACCCACCAATCGATGTCCAGCGAGCAGGTAGGCCACGACGGTGGCGAGGCAGGCGGCGAGCAGCCCGGCGTTGTCCATGAGCGCTAGCTTACCACGATCAGCCCGATGCGTAGAGACGATCGATGTCAGGATCCGCGCGCGGCTCCTGGGCTGCTTTTACCGGCTGGTTTCTTTAGATGACGGATGAATTACGATCGAACTCCTCCTATTCGTCCGACCGGCTAAATTATGATCTGCCACGACAACGACTCATTGATGATAAGTTAGACTCTTTTTCTTTTGGCTGGAGATTGAGGAAAATCCTACCTTTGCACGACAAGGACTGACTGATAGTTGGACTCTTTTTAAAATTTTGTGAACATTTGTTAAAAATTGTGATTTTTTTAGAAATTCTGAAAGAAAATCAAATTCGTGAACATTTTTTTCCAAATCTGTGCACCCTATTTCAAATCATGAACTTCTTCAAATTTGTGCACTTCTTTAAATCCATGAACATTTTTTCAAACTATGAACATTTTTTCAAATTAATTAACTGGTTTAAATCCACGAACATTTTTAATCCATCAAAACCGGAAGTCAGTTGTGTTCATGAACCAATAGTTGTTCGTTTTTTAATTCAAAAATAGGTGTTTGTTTTTTAGTCGACGAGGGCGACTGAGCTAACCACGGGGGGATTCAGGCGCCTGAAGCGCGCAAGGAATCTTCGGGAGCTCCTATATGCCGCACTTTGAGACAAATAGACGCTCCTTCGCACAGGATACACACCGACTAGGCCGGCCCATTGCGAACGCCTGTGGGTGCATGCAGCGAGCGGGCGCAATGGGAAGCTCCCGATGGTATTGTAGCACAACAGGAAAAAAAACACAAAATAGCAGCACGCTGTAGAGGACCCCTCGGTAATGAAGTGTTCTCGATAGCCATGGGAGCTGATGATTGTAAGTGACTAATTCGTGGTGATAATTTCTAAGAACTAACCACAATGCCAGAACTCAACACATTTTGATTTTATTCAAACAATTCTTGCAAATTGTAGACAATTTTTTTAAAGTAGGCAATGTTTGAAAGTCCGAACATTTTTTGAACAACGCGATTTTCTTAAAAAAATTCCTTTTTTCTAAAGAACATTTTTAAATTGTCAATAATTTTTGGAATGCCAAATTTTTTTTG
The DNA here is from genome assembly GCF_018294505.1 of Triticum aestivum. Taxonomy (NCBI): domain Eukaryota; kingdom Viridiplantae; phylum Streptophyta; class Magnoliopsida; order Poales; family Poaceae; genus Triticum; species Triticum aestivum. The sequence continues at coordinate 249,946,056 of NC_057801.1, read as the reverse complement.
CAATTGTAAACAAGTTTTTGAACATGCAAAAAAATTAATAAATGTGAATTTTTATTGAAAAAATCATCATTTTTTGAAATTTTGGATGGTTTAAAATTCCGAACAAATTCGGAAACCCCTGAAAAAATTTCAAACCTGAACATTTTTTGAAATCCTCGCATGTTTCTGAATCAGTGAACGAATTTTGAAAAAGCATGAACATTTTTTGGAATTCAAAACAAATGGAAAGTAATTTTTGGAAAACTAACAAACATATTTTGAATTTATGAGCAAATTTTAGAAAACAGGAACATTTTTTCAAAGAACGAACATTTATTTTAAAATCATGAAAATTTTTAAAATGTAATTTTTTCTAAATTTGTGAACAAAATTTGAAAAAGGGAACATTTTAAAAATTCGGAATTCAAAAAAAATTCTAAAATAAAAATAAATTTCAAGAAGAAAAAGAAAAGAATGGAAAACAAAACAGAAAAAAGTAAAATATAAATTGAAAAGGGAAGAAAAAGAACAGTAAAACCGGTCTGGGAAGGTTCCCAAAACCAGGATATTCTAGCACGATAATCCTGCTGGAAGTGGGCCGACCTATGTCATTCCCTCGCACCTGTCTCTATCCGTTTCAGTGACAGTTTGTCGCAGTAAGCGTCAAATAGGATATTTTGACATCTCCTATATGGCTTAAGGCGCCGGTTGCGGTTCATTCTGCAAACCGGCGCACACTCCGCCTCAGCACTGGGCCGGTCCATTTTACATTTTTTTTCTATTTTGTGACACTCAAAATGGGTGCGGCGGTGGGGGCGTTAATGATTGAACCCGCACCTATTCCTTGTGCGTTTCAACAAAAGTTTGTCACGGTAAGCGTCAAATAGGATATTCCGGCATCTCCTACACGGCGCTTAAGGCATCGTGTTTTTTTTGAGTAATCTCGCCACTTTATTGAATAATGTTCATAGGTACACGGCTTGGGTTATGCGGAGTACCCAACCTAAGGCTAGGTTACATGCGAATTTGGCGAGATTATGAGCCTCAAAATTGTGGCCCCTATGGTTATGAACAAAAGTACATAAAATGAAACTAGTTCTACGAGCTATTATTTCATGGACGATTGCCGAGTGTGGACCTCCAGTGCCTTGATTTATGTCATTGACTGCACTCTGACAATCTGAAGCAACTAATAGACTTTGAATCTGGAGATCCTCTGCAAGAGCAAGTCCCTCCCTGCAAGCATAAGATTCCAAAAGTACGGGATCAATATCTCCTCGAAACACCACCATCGAGGACCCCAAATATGCTCCAGTGTGTTTTCGGCATACAACAGTTACTGCCCCTCCATGCCTGTAACGGGCCACAGCTCCATCTACATGAATTTTTTTAATATTAGTCGGTGGTGGAATCCATGTACGCTGCTCATTACCAGAAGACACACCAACTGGTTGTCTGACTTCAGTTTTTGGGAGTTGATCTAGCTCATTTATATAGGAGTTGACAAAAGAAAAAACTTGGTACGGGCTCTGGAAAATTGACTCGTGTATCGCCTTTCGCCTCACATACCATATAGACCACGGGGTGATCACCATGCGTGCAATCTCCCTTTCATCCAGAACCTCATTAATCTCAAAGAGCCAACTTCTCGCACTGGCTTTTGTATTCCCAGTTCATTCTGCAAACCGGTGCACATTCCGCCTCAGCTCGGGCTGGCCCATTTTATTATTTTTCTGTTTTGTAAAACCCAAGAAGGTAAGGTAGTAGGGCGTCAGGGATCAAACTCGTGACCTCTTTGCTGCAAGTGATCTGCGCCAACCACTACACCATCATGACGATTGTGTATAGCCACTTCCTTTATTATATTTCTAAGTATAGGATATGTTCCCTATGTTTTCTTTTTCCTTTTTCTTGTTTTTTTAATTTGTGAAAAAATTCAGATCAGTTTTTTTAAAAAAAATTGATGAGCTTTTTTCAATTTCAATGAGTTTCTTTTAAAATCAATGAACTTTTTCATTTTTGGTGAACCTTTTTTACAAAGAGGTGAATTCTTTTCCAAAATTGATGAACTTTTTAAAAATTTGTGGGTTTTTTCCAAAATTTCTGAACTTTTCTCAAAATTAAAGAACATGTTTTCAATATCAGTGTTTTTTTTTTCAAATTTGTGATTTTTTTTTTATTTTAGTTTTTTCAAAATTTCAACCTTTTCTAGAAAAGTCAACGGTCAACCAGCCGGACCAGTTGAACCAAGCGACCGAGGGGCGTTCGAGCGAGCTGAGGTTTAGATAGGCCGGCTGAGATTGCTGGCGCCGATTAGGACCTCCCGTTTTCGTCGCTGATCGATTCTGCTTCGCAGCGTGGACCGGCACAGCGCATGTTGGTTCTCCTTCGGCGGTTTCCTGGATCAATGTGCCCGAAATGCCCTTGGCTCCCGCGCCTCCCCTTCCAAGATGCTTCCTTTTCCCCTTCAAAAGACGACGCCACCACAGGCGCACAGCCTTGCATCCTCGTCATCTTCGCCTGGACCCCTTGCTTTCTCTCTCTCTCGGGATCGCTCCACGCCACCTCCGTCTCCGCCAACCAGGGCGCGGGATCCCTCGGGTAGAATTGCGAAGCTGCAGATCGAGGTACTGTATCCCACAATTCCCTTCTCGCCGCTGATTAATTTCGTTCTGTCAGTAGCCGTCGGGTGATTAATTTCGGTTGTGGGTGTCGCCGGAGGAACCGTGGATCTTGAGCGAATCGTTTCGAGATCGAGCCCCCCTTGATCTGCCCTTGGTAGATCCCCGCTTTTCCGTTCAGAGCGCAGTGGCTTCGCTTATGTGGATTGCTCAGTGTTGTACCGTTGCTATAGATAGCCTAGTTCTTCAGACAACGAAGCTGGGAACAAGGATAGATGCACCCCTCAATCTGCGCCAGTATTTTTACGATCTGCGTCCCTCGAGTGCAACAGCCATAACCTCCATTTGGTCATGTTGTAATGAACTCACATGGCCCTTGATTTGCATTATTAATTTAATTTCAAGCCGCAGATGGCACCTGCGATGGATAGATCTTAGAACATCATTTCCTGCAGTACTGTAGTTCATCGTTCCATGTATCTTATGTCACTCACTCACTAGGCATGCCTCTTTTGTGAGGTCCCTACATAATAACCAGTGGACTGGATTCATGAGTTAACATGATGAATCGTTTAAACAGTGTATCTATCTACTAGCATGAATTATGATTTTCGCTTCTTCAATTATCTCTGAAGGTTGGTAGTACATTGCTTTGACACATGCAAGATGCAATATCGCCGTAATTAGATGTTTATTTCTACATCCCACCGAGGGCATTTATTACTGTGATCTTACAAATCAGGCTGTTCATAAGCATATAAAACCATGTACAATGCAAGGTTCTTAGAGAAGTACTTTGTAAAAATAAACAGATTTTTGCTTAAGCATTGTTGCTTGTTTCTATAACAGGGTGCCAAGCACCGGTGCTTCAGAAAAAACCTGTTCGTTTTACAAGCACCTCTCTAGGCACCTTGCATTGTACGTGACCTACTGCAGTTAATCAGTTAATGGTCTTCTTGTGGTATGCAATGGTTCAGAAAGAAAAAAAACATAGCAGTTCCTTACACAACTTCCTTATGCTGATTCCAGTCATTCTCTTGGCATTGTCAGAAGTGAGCCATGGCGAAGATCAAGCCGAGAGCACTGCTGGCACAGAGCAAGCAGAAGAAGAGCCCTACTAAAATCGGCCCAACAATGTTTGCCTTCATCGTCGTTGGTGCCCTAGTGGTGTCCTCACTCTACGCATACAGGTACTGGATGAGCAAAGGACCAGCTGGAGCAGAAAGTGTTGCTGGGAACTAAGCCCGAGCAAGTGTGGAATGATTGATTTTTGTTGTTGTATGTATCATCTTGTTGGCTAATTTCTGTTGTTGTACTCCAGTAAATGGTACGTAGACAGATTTATTTATTTTGCCATGTTTAGTTCCTCTTACCCACCTGGTACATTGTATTAATACTTGTTTTGTTACACTCTTTTCTTTGACTTGATATTTTTCTCGCCTGGGATGATATTGCTGGAAGGATTGGTATCGATGGCAGCTGTTGTTGCTTTAACTGTTTTTATGGTTTATTAGGCCTTGTACAATGGGAGATGCTTGGGGAGGTGCTTAGAAAAATAAATCGAGTTTTTCTGAAGCACCGGTGCCTATTTCTACAGGAGAGACGCTTAGTTAAGCGTCTATCCTGTACAAATAAGCACGGGTGCTTAAGAAAAGTCTGGTTTATTTCTCTAAGCACCTCTCCTAAGCATCTTGCATTGTACAAGGCCTTACTGGCTTGGAACTAACCACTGTTGCTGCTCAAGCAAAGCAAAAGTTGGTTATGAGTTGCTTCATGATTCTGCATCTGCTAATTATTCTGCTTGCGATGCTCATTTAGTCATTATTAGTAGGATTCTCAACCATGTCGCTGTTGAACAGAAAAGGCAAATAACATGAAAGTACACACATAATGGATGCATGGTACCCCCGCTGCAAGGTGGGTTCGGTCGGTTGTTGCGCTGTTCCCATCAGAATTCAGATCAGCAGATGAATGTCTCCTTCTGTGCTCTGTTGCATCATCTTATTGGGACCTTTTCAATCGCTATAGCAGCCAGCAGATGAATATCGAAACGTTCATGACAGTTCTTGTTGCCTTTAAAAATCATGTAGTATTACTGACTGAGCTGAAATCTACCTGAAGTTTCGAAGAAAAAATAAGAGGGGAAAAGTAAGCATTCCTTCGTTATCCTTTTGTATCATGTAGCTTCGCTATTGTCCACGCGTATCCGTGGAAACAACACGCGTTGATGAGATGAGACGTGGGAGTTGGGAGTAACCTAATCCGACGTCCGGCCGATGACTGGCTAGGCGATGACCACAACAGGCGTGACTGCGACCCTTCTCCCTTCCCCGGCAGCTACTGATGTTTGGTGCACCCAACTCTCGCGCCTGTAGGATACGTTTTCCTGACACCACTTTTCTGCCGGTCTTTTGCACGCTTTACAGGTCAAAAAGAAAATCTCACTGGAAAGAAACTTCTTGTTGTCTGTACACTTCTATTTTAGGCTCATCATCACTATTTTTTTGATTTTTTTTTCTTTTTAGGCCTAAATTTTGCAAGTCCGTTTTCGTTTCCACAGTACACAAACGTTGGTTTTTTTAACCCCCCCCCCTCAAAAAAAAAGTCATAGATTTCACTAGGGCTGGAAAAAAAGCTCGAAGCTCGTGAGCTAAACGAGTAACTCGTGACTTGACTCGAATCGACTCGAACTCGAAGAATAACGAGTCGAGCCGAGCTTTAATTTAAGATCGTTTATAGACCAAATTAAACGAGCCAAACTCACGAGTACTCGTGTAACTCGTTAGGCTTGTTACAAGAGATCAACTAAGCACCTTGCATCCTAGGCACACAACACAAGGCCCAGCTGCACTACAAATATGAAAAATGATTACTTGTGAATGTAAAATGTACATATTAAACATGTACAATGTTCACAAACAATGTTTATTTTTATCTTATTCGTAAGGTTTTATGTTCATATCCTTAACAAGCTTAACAAGCTAAACGAGTCAGCTTGTGAGTTATACGAGTCGAGCCAATCTTGAATTTGAACTCGTTATAGTAACAAGTCGAGTCGAGCTAACTCGTTAATGAAACGAGCTTTAGCGAGTCGAGCCGAGCTGGCTCGACTCGGCTCGAATTCCAGCCCTAGATTTCACAGAATGAAACATGACTCGGTCTCCAGTAAACACGTGGTAGCAGGTCCGTGCGTAATCAGACAATATTAAAAGGTTTGTTTGGCCGTAATGAATTGAACCGCACTCCCTTCTCTCATACGGAGTATATAAATAATGTTGCACCGGCCGATCGGCCGTCGCTCTCGGCCATTTCCGGCGTCGTTCCGCTGGAGGAGTCTCGATCGGTCCGGCCTCTCTATCCCAACGTTAATGATGCCCGAATACTAGTCGCAAAATTAACCTGATCGACCGGACCACGCACGCATGCTGGCTGGCATAGCCGATGGGTATCGCCATCGGGGCTGGTGATTGGTCCACGCATCTCGCAATCGCCAAGCCAGAGGATAGACACCCGGTGGTCACCAATTGCCACGGCCACGGACAGCACTTTGTAAAAATAATGATCATCCGGCACCGGCGGTAAGATCTTGCCGTCGATCGCCAGCTTGATGATCAACTCTTTTTTTCTTTTCTAGAATCGCTTCATGCTCAACTAGTCAGAGGAAACGACAACCACACACAAGGTGGCCTGCGTCACCACAAAGCTGCTGCTAGCTAGCCGACGGGCCGGTCAAATGTGCCAGCCTGCCTCCAGTCATAGCTTGGCCCAGCTATAACCGGAGGTAATAGCACCCCAGGTCCACAAACTTGCACCGAATGTGATGTTTTAATTCAAAACTTGCAAAATGTGACTGAGGACTCCACAAACTTGACACCCTATGTGATGTTTTGGTCCACAGCCACTCACAGTGTGCCATGTGGCAGTCCAGAGGGTGGACCGTTCAGCTCTGGCAATTTTGCACAAAGACCCCTGCCGTTCACTCTATTCAACCCGCAGTACACCCATCTGAATTAAATGCAACAGCCGTTCGATCTCTCCGACTGTCCTGTCGGGGGAGACAGTGTGGTGGCGACGATTCTTAATGACGGTTGTCATGGCGCCGTCGTCGCCAGAGTTCGCCGGCGGGGTTGAGCCACCTGCTTCCGCTCATCTCATCCGGCCGTTCGGCGTCATCCCACCGGACTATGGTGAGCTCATGTGCCCTCTTCCCCCTCTTCCTTGTTCTTCCGCCCGTGCTTTGTTTCCTCGTCGCCGGTGTGTCGTCGTCGTCGGCATCAGCCCCGCCACGTCTGTTTGTCTCACGGTGGTGTGCTTGTTGAATGCTGTTTGTTTTCTCTTACGGCAGTAAAGCTAGGGGTTTTGCGTAGTGGGTTTAGGCCGAGTAGATTAGGTTAGGTTTTAGCCTCGCAAAGTCTTGGGTTTGGCCTGACAAGTGGTTCATTCTTTCTCTTTCATATGTTAGAGTTGTTCGGTCCTCCATTCATGTGCACTGGAAGCAAATCTGACAATAGTTGATTGTGTTCATTGCCACCAAATTTAGTTGTCCAATGCTAATGTTTAGTTGTGCAATGGTGTTAGTAATGCCACCAGTTGGTTGTGTTCAATGGCAGCAACTACAGTTAGCCCAAGTCTTGCTTTTTGGACATATGGCTGAATTTTTTCAGTTAACTGTAGTTATCTGAATTTTGTCAGTTAACTGTAGTTATCTGAATTTTGTCAGTGCACTGTACTTATTCAGAATGTTTTCAGTACACTGTACTTATTCAGAATGTTTTCGGTGCACTGTACACCGTGAGACAAACAGACGCGGCGGGGCTGATGCCGACGACGACGACACACCGGCGACGAGGAAACAGAGCACGGGCGAAAGAACAAGGAAGAGGGGGAAGAGGGCACAGGATCTCACCATAGTCCGGTGGGATGATGCCGAATGGCCGGATGAGATGAGTGGAAGCAGGTGGCTCAACCCCGTCGGCGAACTCCGACGACGACGGCGCCATGACAACCGTCATCAAGAATCGCCACCACCACACTGTCTCCCTCGACAGGACAGCCGGAGAGATCGAACAGATCTGTCGAACGGCTATTGCATTTAATTCAGGTGGGTGTACTGCGAGTTGATTAGAGTGAACGGCAGGGGCCTTTGTGCAAAATTGCCAGCGCTGACCGGTCCATCCTCTGGACTGCCACATGACACGCTGTGAGTGGCTGTGGACCAAAATATCACATAGGGTGTCAAGTTTATGGAGTCCTCGGTCACATTTTACAAGTTTTGGACTAAAACATCACATTCGGTGCAAGTATGTGAACCTGGAATGCTATTACCTCCTATAACTGTCATTTAACGATTAACTACGCAGCCGATGCATGCCAGCCGAACACTGCACGATCCTTGATTTCCGATTTCCGATTTCTCAGAAAAAAGGGGACCGAAGCCACTGCCCGATTTCCGATTTTCATTTTTCTCGGAAGCAAGGTGAGCGTCGTGCGCATACCTCACATGCTTCCAGTACGGCTCTCGAGCTCCAAAAACGGACCGCTTTATTGAAAGGTGCACCTCCGCTCACCTCTTACTCGCTCTGTTTCTAAATATAAGACTTTCTTTGAGAATGTAGATGTCTATTTTAGAGTGTAGATTCACTCATTTTTAGAGTGTAGATTCACTCATTTTGTTTCGTATATAGTTCATATTAGCTTATACTCCCTCTATTCTTTAATATTTGTCTTTCTAGAGATTTCAACAAGTGACTACATACGAAGCAAAATAAGTGAATTTACACCCTAAAATATGTCTATATACATCCGTATGTAGTCACTTGTTGAAATCTCTAGAAAGACAAATATTTAAAAACGGAAGGAGTATTTATGAACGGAGGAGTAATTTCTTTTTTTTAGTTTTTTCTTGCGTGGTCTTTTCTTCCTACATTTAGTTAGCCTTGAAGCATAGGGGAGAAAGTGGATTTTGTTTTCGCATGATATGCGTGTTCGATGGAAAAAAAACATCGCCATTGGGGATGATTGGCTTGGAGCACAGGGAGAAGGTGGATTTCGTTTTGTTGTTTTTAGTTTAAAGAAAAAAGAAGAAGATGGATGGAGCAAGAGCATAGCAGATCTCGCAAAACTCCGCGAAATTGTATTATACGGGATAGGCCCAAAAAACGGCCCGATCAAATCCGCTAAAAAGGGCCTGACCCGTAATTTTTTTACAGGAGGCCCGTAAACCGCTCCCATTTCCGCTATATATTCGGGCGCCGGCGATTTTTAGGGTTGTCGTCCCACATATCCCCGACCCTCCTTCGCCGTGAACCTTCTCCCTCCGGCGAGAAATCTGTTCCCCTCCGGTAGCAATTCCTGACGCATCCGGCCGCCCAGTCTCTCCGATGATGTCTACCGCGGGTGCAAGGCGTGGCAACGGCGACGATTTCGGTCGTCGCGGGGGTGGGGACTTCGGGTGCCGCGGTGGAAGCAGCGCGCGACGGCTTCGTTGCCCGCAAGCGCCGAAGCGACGGCGGAGGCCGACGGCTCTGGCCTCCGCCCTCCCATGTCAGACAGGCAATGGGAGGCGGTATGCAAGCGCGGCGCCAAGTCCCGTGCGTGGAAGACCTTCCGGCGCTGCAGCCGGCTCTTCGACCCGGGCATCCAGTGGCAGCGCGCGGCCGAGCAGGCGTGGTTTGCGGCAAGGACCGCCGCCGACGTCGAAGATGCGGCTGCGCAGCTGCCGGCGCTCTGGGCGGAGTACCGGCTCCAAACCCGGCTCTCCGCCCCCCGAGGTCATCTCCAGCGACTCCGACGACGAGGGCGACGACAGCGACTCCGACGAGTAGAACCCTGGCGAAGTTTAATTAGAAATAGACCCCGGGTATGAACTACTTTAAATTTCTGGTTGTACTATATTTAATTAAGTTGTAGGAACTCAGTGTGGAACTCCGGCGAACTCCAGCTGTGTATGACTATGTTTAATTAACGCGTGAAGTGCTAACTTTCAAAATCGTGATTAATTTTGATTCGGATGCAGGATCTGTTCTGTCTTCGCGTGTTTGATTCCGTAAAATTCACTTACAGAAGCCCTTATACACGTTTTGTGGGACGTGTGGTTTAGGGATCTGCTATAGATGCTCTAATTAGGTGATTCCTTCGTGACCTCGTGGGAGTCGGCCACTTGCGAGAGACATGAAGTGGGCATTAATCCGGTGGGCCTGCCCCGGTTGCCCACTCCACAAGGATAAGAAAATGATGACACGCATCAACAGGTGGAGCCATTAATTCCAGAAGAGAGTACCCCTACCCTGCTGCGCTTCTGGAGGTGATGTCTCACTCAGGCTCACCACAGGTGACTGTACCCTGCTACTGCCGCAGCGATTGTCGGACGTCCAAAAAGAATCTTTTTCTCTCACTCACACACACAAAGATAAAAGCCTCCTCGTCGCGAAAAAGAAAGAAAGAAAGAAAGAAAAAAAGATGGTGGCCGGCGGCGACCTGGCGTGCTCTGTTCAAACGCAACCCCAGCACGCAGCAGCTAGCTCCCACGAGCACCACCACCACCACCGCTACTGGTAGTAGTAGTACTCCGGTCGTGTCGTGTCGATCGCTCCATCTCCCGTCCACGTCCCGGCAAGCCCCCATGGAAATCAAAACAATAATGAATAAAGCCATTTCTTTTTTCTCTCTCTCTCTCTTGCTAAGCTTACACCAACCGGGCGGTTTCTCCCCCGACTTCTCGCGATCTGTTTGACGGGGGAAAGGAAAGCTTCTCGCGATCTCGCCTGCCCGTGCGTGCCCCCTCGACCGCGAGTTTTTTTTTTCCCGCTTTCTGGAGAGATCCAGGCCCAACCCCCCGTGCCGCGGGCACCTGGGCCCCCACCCCGCCCCGACGCTCCCCTCCCCCAGGAGAGAGAAGCGAAGCGAGGCGCGTCGCGAGATGACGAGACCCGTCGCTTTCTCTCGCCGCGTAACGAGCGGACAACCACTGCCGTCGCACGTTCGGCTCGGGTGAGGGTTCGCGCGGGCGCGATATTCGCGTGTGGCGAGCGGGCGAGAAGGCGAGAGAGATTGGTGGGTGGGTGGGTGGGTGAGGGGGCATCCTTTCTTTCTTCCTTGTGCGGCCTCGGGCATGGGATGGGATGGGAGGGCCGCGTCCTTGTCCTCGGCCCGCTCCGCGTGTCGGCTAGTGTGCTCGCCGCTTTGGTTCTTTTCCGGGCCGTGACTTTTCTTCCACATGCTCGCGCTTGGCTACACGCAGTACGTCGGGCTCTCGGCCATCGGCGGCACACGCGACAGATGATCCAGCGGCACGCACCGCCGCGGCTAGAAAAAGGGCCTGCTTCCCTGCAAGCGTTTGTGAATCAGTCCTGGAATCTGGATCCGACCTCAGACTTGATACGTTAGGTTTATCACGTTCATCTTGATACAAACCAAAACACGCAGCACTATTCCTACATGTGCATGCTTCACAGGGCGTAATTGTAGCTCTCTATTCAGCTCTTATATAAAAAAAATCTTCCGACTTGTATTAATCTTCAATCATGACAGTACAACGAACATCCAAAATAATAAAAATTACATCGATATTCATAGACCACCGAGCGACGACTACAAAAACTGAAGCGAGCCGAAGGCGCGCCGCCGCCATCGGCCCTTCCTTGTCAGAGCCGGACAAAACTTGTTGTAGTAGAAAATGGGGAAGTCATCGTGCTAAGGCCCCATAGGACCAGCGCAAAAAAATGCCCCATAGGACAGCGCACCAGAACAGCAAACATCGTCGATGAAGAGTAGAGTAGATCAAAAAGATCCAACTTGAAGACACACATATATAGACGAGCGACAAACGGATCCGAGCAGGTCCACCAAAGATAGCTCTCTACTCAGCTTTACGTGTGTAAAATTTGCCAACAAATTGGACAATAGATATTACGGCAATAATATTTTTGAATACTTTTGAACTTGAGAGAACCAAGTTTTTGTTAGATAAATTAGAAATTTTTGGATTGATCTCCATAAATGGATCATGAACGTTGCATTGTGATCATATTAAATGCATATTTATACTTAAGCATGCTAGCACGTACTATGCATAGAACAGACATATCTATGTAGACAACAAATACGTTTAACATAGAAACAAACTACGCCGAACAGTTCACTGCGTCGGTGAGATGCAAACTATGGACGACGACTTGAGACGGAGGGATTGTTGTACAACGGCGACAATCACATCACATGCAGCTATTGGGATCGTGGAAAAATGATGGCGACAACACTTGAGTGACTTCGATGGCGGTGCTACTCGAGCACCCGACCACAAGCTCCGGGTGAAAGCCTAGGTCTGACCTGAACTGGCTATACCTGGAAATGACGATGTTTTAATATCGTTACGCTCTCTAAGGCATTGCTCGGATATGTTTGGATTCTTCAGGGTGAAAACCTAGATTCTGGCCCTGGTGGTCGGAGCGGCGACAGCGACACTTGTATGTCGCTTCCTTCTTGAAGATGTTGCTTTGAAGAACCTTATTTACATGATGTCATAAGATAGTTGGTGCGAGTATGATCATTGTTGTAGTTTGCCGATAACGTGTCTGATCGCTTTGGGTTTTCTTTTTTACTTGTGTATGCATAGTTTTCGTCTTATATGACTTTGCTATTTGCTGGCGTGTTTGTGTGTGTGCCTACGTTAGTGTTGGTTGTGTGCATCCTAACTATGCATAGGTCGGTGTGTGCTCTTTGAGTTTGTATCCACTTGATGCTCCTTTTTGAGCCAATAAAATTCACCATTTATCAAAAAGTAAACAAACAACAGAGGGATAAACAGATAATACCCTCCACTCAGCCAGGGCATAGCCTCAGCGGTGACGGCAACAACATCCTCGAGAGCCTTCTTCACTTATATTAGAGTCTTTTAGAACAACATGGTAATTTTCTTTGGTTATGAATTTAGTCCTAATATGATGAGCATCCAAGAGGGATATAATAAAGTTCATATAAAGTGCATTGAATACTATGAGAAGTTTGATTCCTTATGATTGTTTTGAGATATGAAGATGGTGATATTAGAGTCATGATAGTGGAGTAGTTGTGAATTTGAGAGATACTTGTGTTAAAGTTTGCGATTCTCGTAGCATGCACGTATGGTGAATAGTTATGTGATGAAGTCAGAGCATGATTTAATTTTGGACTGGACTAACTACCAATCAGCCGGTAGTTAGTAACAGATCCGGACGATTCCTTGAGCATCGAGATTGCGTATACTGGAATGATTTAAAAAAGCAACAACAGCGGCATGCGGCATGCAAGGCGTTTTCTAATTCAATCCAAGTCATGCATGCATGCATGTAAAACAGAAATGATGACATCAGTAAAGATTCCAATGAATATCAAAATTCAAAATGTTTTGTAGCCCAAAGCGTGGGTCCAATCAAAAATTTGTTTTCACATAAAAGAACCGTCACGAAGATAACTTCGAAACAAGATCTCATATTGATATGTTTCGACGACATTATTTTCGAGTAAAATGTTACCACGTCGGGGATATGCAAGTTATCACGCCTATGCAACATAAGTTACCACGATGTTTACATATGCAAATTTCAGGTATACAAATGATTTCTTCCAACTTTCTCCACACATGCAAATGCATTTAGAGTGCAGAAAAGCTAATGTCATCATAGACTCTTTATTTTGACATTTCAAAATGTTTTGTAGCTCAAACGGCCTGTTCGATTCAAGATCGGTTTTCACTCAAAAAAACCGCCATGATGAAACCTTCGAAACTAGATCCCATATTGGCATGTTCCGATGACTTTTTCTTCTAGGTCAAAAGTTATCAAGCCTGAGCTAAGTAAGGTATCAACTCTTTTGTACATATATTACCATGTTATTTACATAGATGTTATCGAAGTATGTTTTCAACAACTTTTTTCCCTGTGTCAAAATTATCGTGGTGTCTTTATGTAAGTTATTAGGTCCGGAAGCCTTTATTACCATGTTATTTATAGATTATGTTTTTGATAACATTTTTCTACAAGTTAAAGTTATCGTGATGTCTGTACATAAGTTATCAAGTCCAGTGGCGTATATTATCATACTCCCTCCGTTCCTTGATATAAGGTGTATAGATTTTTGAGAAAAAGTCTGAAATATATGGTGTATTGCGTTGCACCACTCGTTTGGATAATATTTTAGGGATTTGATTACATTTCCTTATTTGAGGCAAGCTCCTCTATTTTCTCATGTCAATTAGTCAGGTGCAATCTTGCCCAAAACTTGTGATATTTTTCCTCCATGTGTGTTCTTTAATTTCCGTGCCAAAAACTATACACCCTATATCTAAGAACAAAGGGAGTATTATTTACACCGAGGTTATCGGTGATATGTTTTCAACAACTTTTTTCCATGGGTCAAAGTTTACTTGGTGTTTGTACCTAGGTTTCCATGGGGGTATATTTCACCAACAACCCTCCCCTACCACCATCGCCAAAGGTTACCAGGGCTGGGGTACATAAGTTATCAGGTCTGCGATGTGTGAGCTACCCTCGGGGGGGGGGGGGTTAGGGTTTAGGGTTTAGGGTTTAGGATCCGGCGCTCCCGTTCACCAAAGTTATCAGGACCGGGGTACATAAGTTATCAGGACTGCCATGTGTGAGTTACCGTGTTATTAACATCAAATTTACCGTGGGTATATTTCATCACTCCCCTTTCCAAAGTTACCAAGACCGTGGCACATAACGTATCAGGTTTGCAATGTGTGAGTTACCATATTATTCACACAAAAGTTGCCGGGGATATTTCATTAACCCCTTCCCGCCTCATGCCAAAGTTATCAATACCGAGGTACATAAATTGTCAGGTCTGCGATGTATGAGTTACCATGCTATTCCCATGAACTTACCAGGAGGATATTTCATAACCCCCTCCCCTCGGGTGCCCAAACCAGAGGTACATAAGTTATCAGGTCTACTATGTTTCATGGATCAAAGTGTGTGTGGATACAACGTAATTACAACAAAGAGAAAATCGGGTCACAAAAAACTGCTTTTGTTTTGCTGTCATGATTTTTAAAAGGTTGATGTAACTAATCATCATTTATTGGACAACAAATTAGGTTCAGGTGAGTTGGTTGCCATAAGCACCCAATATCCTAGCAACCTAGGTTCGATCCTTGGGTGACACACTTAATTTTTGTTCTTTCTTTTCACAGCGCTTGCAGTAAAAAGAGCACACCTTGCATATGGAAACTTCACCATACGAAGGAAAGAAATATGGTCAACACACTATTCATCACCATTAAAAGCGGTAACCCTACAAAAATCATGGTCCAATTAATGACGAAAGGAAAGAAATCAGGTCGATGCCCATGTTCCCACATGCAATTGCTATTAAAAAGGTCGATTCCATTAAAATCGCGATCCAGTTAAAATGCTAACCGCCCATGCAATTAATCCTATGGATAACAGCCGCGCGATCGTGATCTGACGGCTTTCGGGGCATTCGGATCTGTTGCTAAATTCATGCCGGCAGGAAATTAGCTTTTCCGTTTAATTTTTTATTGTCATCCTTATGTGTGGAGGTCAGGATCACGCGATGATTAACTCCTACCAACCCTTCCCCTAGGAGCATGCGTGTAGTGCTTGGTTTCGATGACTTGTAGATTTTTGCAATAAGTATGTGAGTTCTTTGTGACTAACGTTGAGTCCATGGATTATACACACCCTCACCCTTCCACCATTGCTAGCCTCTCTTGTACCGCGCAACTCTCGCCGGTACCATACACCCACCATATACCTTCCTCAAAATAGCCACCATACCTACCTATTATGGCATTTCCATAGCCATTCCGAGATATATTGCCATGCAACTTTCCACCATTCCGTTTATTATGACACGCTCCATCATTGTCATATTGCTTTGCATGATCCTGTAGTTGACATCGTATTTGTGGCAAAGCCACCTTTCATAATTCTTTCATATATGTCACTCTTGATTCATTGCACATCTCGGTACACCACCGGAGGCATTCATATAGAGTCATATTTTGTTCTAAGTATCGAGTTGTAATTCTTGAGTTGTAAGTAAATAAAAGTGTGATGATCTTCATTACTAGAGCATTGTCCCAGTAAGGAAACGATGATGGAGACTATGATTCCCCCACAAGTCGGGATGAGACTCCGGATGAAAAAAAGAGGCCATAAAAAAGAGAAAAGGCCCAAATAAAAAAATGAGAGAAAAAGGGAGAAGGGGCAATGCTACTATCCTTTTACCACACTTGTGCTTCAAAGTAGCACCGTGATCTTCATGATAGAGAGTCTCCTATGTTGTCACTTTCATATACTAGTGGGAATTTTTCATTATAGAACTTGGCTTGTATATTCCAATGATGGGCTTCCTCAAAATGCCCTACGTCTTCGTGAGCAAGCGAGTTGGATGCACACCCACTTACTTTCTTTTTGAGCTTTCACACACTTATAGCTCTAGCGCATCCATTGCATGGCAATCCCTACTCACTCACATTGATATCTATTGATGGGCATCTCCATAGCCTATTAATATGCCTAGTTGATGTGAGACTACCTTCCTCCTTTTTGTCTTCTCCACAACCACCATTCTATTCCACCTATAGTGCTATGTCCATGGCTCACGCTCATGTATTGTGTGAAGATTGAAAAGGTTTGAAAATACTGAAGTATGAAACAATTGCTTGGCTGAAACCGGGGTTGTGCATGATTTAAATATTTTGTGTGATGAAGATAGAGCATAGCCAGACTATACGATTTTGTAGGGATAGCTTTCTTTGGCCATATTATTTTGAGAAGACATGACTGCTTTGTTAGTATGCTTGAAGTATTATTGTTCTTATGTCAATATTAAACTTTTGCTTTAAATCTTATGGATCTGAATTTCTTGCCATAATAGAGAAGATTACATTGATAAATATGTTAGGTAGCATTCCACATCCAAAATTCTGTTTTTATCATTTACCTACTCGATGACGAGCATGAATTAAGCTTGGGGATGCTAATACGTCTCCAACGTATCTATAATTTTTTATGTATTAATGCCATATTTATAATATTTTTACATGCTTTTGGTATGATTTGATTAGAATTAAACCGGACTAGTGTTGTTTTCAGCAGAACTACCATGGTGTTGTTTTTTGTGCAGAAATAAAAGTTCTCGGAATGCGCTGAAAATCAACGGAGATTTTTTCTGGAAAATATAAAAAATACTGGAACAAAAAGTTATGGGAGAGGAGTCCCGTGGGGCCCACGAGGGTGGAGGGTGCCCCCCGGGCGCGCCCCTATGCCTCGTGGACACCCCGTGGGTCCTCCTGACTTGTTCTCGACGCCAAACCCTCCTATAAATATAGAAACCCCCGAAACATAACCTAGATTGGGAGTTCCGCCGCCGCAAGCCTCTGTAGCCACCAAAAACCTCTCAGGAGCCCGTTCCGGCACCCTGCCGGAGGGGGAATCCATCATCGGTGGCCATCTTCAATATCCTGGCGCTCTCCATGATGAGGAGGGAGTAGTTCACCCTCGGGGCTGAGGGTATGTACCAGTAGATATGTGTTTGATCTCTCTCTCTCGTGTTCTTGATTTGGCATGATCTTGATGTACCGCGAGCTTTGCTATTATAGTTGGATCTTATGATGTTTCTCCCCCTCTACTCTCTTGTAATGGATTGAGTTTTCCCATTGAAGTTATCTTATCGGATTGAGTCTTTAAGGATTTGAGAACACTTGATATATGTCTTGCATGTGCTTATATGTGGTGACAATGGGATATCTCGTGATCTACTAGATGTATGTTTTGGTGATCAACTTGCGGGTTTAGTGACCTTGTGAACTTATGCATAGGGGTTGGCACATGTTTTCGTCTTGATTCTCCAGTAGAAACTTTGGGGCACTCTTTGAAGTTCCTTGTGTTGGTTGAGTAGATGAATCGGAGATTGTGTGATGCATATCGTATAATCATACCCACGAATACTTGAGGTAACATTGGAGTATCTAGGTGACATTAGGGTTTTGGTTGATTTGTGTCTTAAGGTGTTATTTTACTATGAACTCTAGGGCTGTTTGTGACACTTATAGGAATATCCCAATAGATTGATCAGAAATAATAACTTTGAGGTGGTTTCGTACCCTACAATAATCTCTTCGTTTGTTCTCCGCTATTAGTGACTTTTGAGTGACTCTTTGTTACATGTTGAGGGATAGTTATATGATCCAATTATGTTATTATTGTTGAGAGAACTTGCACTAGTGAAAGTATGAACCCTAGGCCTTGTTTCCTAGCATTGCAATACCGTTTCCGCTCACTTTTACCACTTGCTACCTTGCTGTTTTTATATTTTCAGATTACAAAAACCTTTATCTACCATCCATATTGCACTTGTATCACCATCTCTTTGCCAAACTAGTGCACCTATATAATTTACCATTGCATTGGGTGTGTTGGGGACACAAGAGACTCTTTGTTATTTGGTTGTAGGGTTCTTTGAGAGAGACCATCATTATCCTACGCCTCCCACGGATTGATAAACGTTAGGTCATCCACTTGAGGGAAATTTGCTATTGTCCTACAAACATCTGCACTTGGAGGCCCAACAATGTCTACATGAAGAAGGTTGTGTAGTAGACATCACGCATATGATTCGCGTTTGTTACTTTGATAATTTGATATGTGGGTGGATCGGTGCTTGGGTACTGCCCTTCCTTGGACAAGCATCCCACTTATGATTAACCCCCCCTCGCAAGCATCCGCAACTACGAAAGAAGAATTAACGTAAACCTAACCATAGCATGAAACATATGGATCCAAATCAGCCCTTTACGAAGCAACGCATAAACTAGGGTTAAGCTTCTGTCACTCTAGCAACCCATCATCTACTTATTACTTCCCAATGCCTTCCCCTAGGCCTAAATAATGGTGAAAGTGTCATGTAGTCGACGTTCACATAACACCACTAGAGGAGAGACAACATACATCTCATCAAAATATCGAACGAATACCAAATTCACATGACTACTTATAACAAGACTTCTCCCATGTCCTTAGGAACAAACGTAACTATTCACAAATTGTATTCATGTTCATAATTGGAGGGGTATTAATGTGCATAAAGGATCTGAACATATGATCTTCCACCGAATAAACCAACTAGCATCAACTACAAGGAGTAATCAACACTACTAGCAACCCGCAGGTACCAATATGAGGTTTTGAGACAAAGACAATATACAAGAGATGAACTAGGGTTTGAGAGGAGATGGTGCTAGTGAAGATGTTGATGGATATTGACCCCCTCTCAATGAGAGGATCAATGGTGACGATTTCCCCCTCCCGGAGGGATGTTTCCCCGGCAGAGCAGCTCCGCTGGAGCCCTAGATTGGTTCCGCCATGGTTCCGCCTCGAGACGGCGGCGCTTCGTCCCGAAAGCTTCCTTATGATTTTTTCCAGGGCAAATGACACCATATACCAGACGATGGGCATCGGGGGGCTGCCAGGTGGCCCACGAGGCAAGGGCGCGCCCAGGGGGTAGGGCGCGCCCTCCACCCTCATGGACAATGGGTGGCCCCTCTCTGGTGCTTTCTTCACCCAATGTTTTTAATATATTCCAAAACTGACTTTCGTGGAGTTTCAAGACTTTTGGAGTTGTGCAGAATAGGTCTCCAATATTTGCTCCTTTTCTAGCCCAGAATTCCAGCTGCCGGCATTCTCCCTCTTCATGTAAACCTTGTAAAATAAGAGAGAAAAGGCAAAAGTATTGTGACATAATGTGTAATAACAGCCCATAATGCAATAAATATTGATATAAAAGCATGATGCAAAATGGACGTATCAACTCCCCCAAGCTTAGACCTCGCTTGTCCTCAAGCGAAAGCCGATATCGAAAAATATGTCCACATGTTTAGAGATAGAGGTGTCGATAAAATAAAATACGGACATGAGGGCATCATGATCATTCTTAGAACAGCAACATATATTTATATTTTCATATGATTTCTTATGCTAAAGTAACAATCTATTCACAATGTCAAGTATGAATCAGAAACTTCATTGAAAACTAGCAAACTATATTCTCAGTCATTGAAGCAATTGCAATTTATCATAACATCGGAAAGAGTCAATATAAGAGCCTTTTAGCAAGTCCACATACTCAACTATCATTTAGTCTTTCACAATTGCTAACACTCACGCGATACTTATGGGTAGGAAGTTTTAATCGGACACAGCGAAAGATAGGGGCTTATAGTTTTGCCTCCCAACCTTTTACCTCAAGGGTAACGTCAACAATAATGCTTTATGAAAACCCACATCCAATTGGATATATATATCAGGATCTTTCCAACACATAGTGCTTGCCAAAGGATAAAGTATAAAAAGGAAAGGTGAAGATCACCATGACTCTTGTATAAGGTAGAAGACAAAAATAAAAGATAGGCCCTTCGTAGAGGGAAGCAGAAGTTGTCATATGATTTTATGGTTGGATGCACAAATATTAATGTAAAGAACGTCACTTTATATTGCCACTTGTGATAGGGACCTTTATTATGCAGTCAGTCGCTTTTATTTCTTCCATATAACAAGCTCGTATAAAGCTTATTTTCTCCACACTAATAGATCATAGATATTTAGAGAGCAATTTTTATTGCTTGCAACAATGACAACTTACTTGAAGGATCTTACTCAATCCATAGGTTGATATGGTGGACTCTCATGGCAAAACTGGGTTTAAGGATGTTTGGAAAGCACAAGTAGTATCTCTACTTGGTGCAAAGAATTTGGCTAGCATGAGGGGGAAAGCCAAGCTCAACATGTTGGGTGATCCATGACAATATAACTTATTTCGGATATAAGAAAACATAACCCATTACGTTGTCTTCCTTGTCCAACACCAACTTTTTAGCATGTCATATTTTAATGAGTGCTCTCAACCATAAAAGATGTCCAAGATAGTATATTTATATGTGAAAACCTCTCTTTATTTATTACTTCCTATTAGTTGCAACGATGACCAAAACTATGTCTGTCAACTCTCAACAACTTTTATTCATCATACTCTTTATATGTGAAGTCATTACTCTCCATAAGATCAATACGATCTTTTTATTTATTTTTATTCTTTCTTTTTCTTTCCTCAAGATCATAGCAAGATAGCTAAGCCCTTGACTCAAAACTAATCTTTATTATATATAGCTCACGGGCTCGATTACATAGATAGGGATCAACACAAAAACTTAAAACTAGATCATACTAAACTTTATTCTACTAGATCAATATATAACCAAAGGATCGAACTAAGAAAAACGGTAAAGATAAATGTGTGATGGTGATACGATACCGAGGCACCTCCCCCAAGCTTAGAAGTTGCCAAGGGGAGTGCCCATACCGATGTGTTTATGTCTCTTTCTTCGGAGGTGGTGATGATGGAGTTGTTGATGATGTAGGCTTCTTCCTTAGTTTGCGCTTGAGGATAGAATTTTGCTCCCTTAGGTCATCGATCTCCTACTCAAGGCTTAATATCTTTTTGCATAGTTCCTGTTTGTTTTCCTGCAGGAGATGAAAAGGGATAAACTCGATCTTAGGTTTCTTTGCTCTATCAGGGAGGCTTGACTTTTAAACTCCATGTGCATGTCCCCAGGTTGAGGTAATGGGACTTCATCTTCATCTGAGCTCGTCTCCTCCTTTCCCTTAGGATCATAGTCTTCTTCCTCCTCCGTGGTCCAACCACAATGCTCTAGGTCCCCGTAGACCTTGGGATCTGCAAGGTAATCAACCACATAGCTTTCTCCCTCCGAATCGTGGGACGACATATTGCTCTAATCTGCGGCAGAAACAACTCAAAACAAAAACAGAGGATTTCGTTGTGGTACAGTGGTCAAAACCTTCGGGAGATTATATAATGAATTTTAACCGACAAAAAGAAGAATCGTGCAAGAAAACGGAGTCCGGAGGGCACACGAGGTGTCCACGAGGCAGGGGGGGCGCGCCCAGGGGGGTAGGGCGCGCCCTCCACCCTCGTGGATGCCTCGTGTCCTTTCCGGACTACTTCTTATTTTCCTATTTTCTTAAATATTCCAAAAAGGAGAAAAATTGCTATTAGAACTGTTTTCGAGTCGGTTTACTTACCGTACCACATACCTATTCCTTTCCGGAGTCTGAAATATTCTGGAAAGTGTCCCTTATGTACTCCTCCGGGGTTACTGTGTCAATAACATTGGTTTAAACATTTACGGGATTACCTGGGATATAATGTTTGATTCTTTGACCGTTCACCACCTTCGGATTTGTGCCTTCAGCTTTGTTGATTTTTATGGTAGCGGAACGATAGACCTCCTCGATAATGCAAGGACCTTCCAATTTAGAGAGAAGTTTTCCTTAAACGACAGTTGTATAGCAAAACATGATCACCTACATTAAACTCACATTTTTGTATCCTTTTTTCATGCCATCTTTTAACCTTTTCTTTAAACAGTTTGGCGTTCTCATAGGCCTGGGTTCTCCATTCATCAAGTGAGCTAATGTCAAATAGTCTCTTCTCACCGGCAAGTTTGAAATCATAATTGAGCTCTTTAATAGCCCAATATGCCTTATGTTCTAGTTTGAGAGGTAAGTCACATGCTTTTCCATAAACCATATTATATGGAGACATACCCCATAGGATTTTTATATGCAGTTCTATAGGCCCATAATGCATCATCAAGTTTCTTCGACCAATTCTTTCTAGATCTATCAACAGTCTTCTGCAAAATTAATTTAATCTCTCTATTACTCAATTCTACCTGACCACTAGACTGTGGATGGTATGGAGATGCAGTTCTATGATTAACATCATACTTAGCAAGCATTTTACGAAAAGCACCATGAATAAAATGTGAACCACCATCAGTCATTAAGTATCTAGGGACTCCAAACCTCGGAAAAATAACTTCTTTAAGCATCTTAATAGAGGTGTTATGATCAGCACTACTAGTTGGAATAGCTTCTACCCACGTAGTAACATAATCAACAGCAACTAAAATATGTGTATACCCATTAGAGAAGGAAAAGGTCCCATATAATCAAAGCCCCAAACATCAAATGGTTCAATAACAAGTGAATAGTTCATAGGCATTTCTTGACGTCTACTAATATTACCAATTCTTTGACATTCATCACAAGACAAGACAAACTTACGGGCATCTTTGAAGAGAGTAGGCCAATAAAAACTAGATTGCAATGCCTTATGTGCAGTTCTATCTCCAGCGTGGTGTACTCCATATGCCTCGAAGTGACACTTGCGTAGGATCTGTTCCTATTCATGCTCAGGTACACAAAGTCTAATAACACCATCTACTCCTTCTTTATAAAGGTGTGGGTCATCCCAACAGTAATGTCTTAAATCATAGAAAAACTTCTTCTTTTGCTGGTATGTGAAACTAGGTGGTATGAATTTAGCAACAATGTAATTAGCATAATCAGCATACCACGGAGCAGTACAAGAAGCATTTATGATAGCTAATTGTTCATCAAGAAAGCTATCATCAATAGGTAGTGGGTCATCAAGAACATTTTCTAACCTAAGCAAGTTGTCTGCAACTGGGTTCTCAGCTCTCTTTCTATCAATAATATGCAAATCAAATTTTTGTAGCAAGAGAACCCATCTAATAAGTCTAGGTTTAGCATCTTTGTTTTCCATAAGGTATTTAATAGCAGCATGACCAGTGTGAACAGTTACTTTGGAATCAATAATATAAGGTCTGAACTTATCACAAGCAAATACAACTGCTAAAAATTCCTTTTCAGTGGTAGAATAATTTCTCTGGGCACTGTCTAGAGTTTTACTAGCATGTTGGATAACATTTAATTTCTTATCAACTATTTGTCCTAGAACATCACCTACAGCATAATCACTAGCATCACACATAATTTCAAAGGGTAAATTCCAATCAGGTGGCTGAACAATAGGTGCAGAAATCAAGGCTTTCTTAAGTATTTCAAATGCTTCTACACAATCATCATCAAAGACAAAAGGAACATCTTTTTGTAAGAGATTGATTAGAGGCCTAGAAATTTTTGAGAAGTCTTTAATGAACCTCCTATAAAAACCGACATGACCAAGGAAACTTCTTATACATTTGATGTCCTTGGGACACGACATCTTTTCAATAGCATCAACTTTAGCTCTATCAACTTCAATACCTCTTTCAGAAATTTTATGCCCCAAGACAATACCTTCATTAACCATAAAGTGGCACTTCTCCCAATTTAAGACAAGATTAGTTTCTTCACATCTCTGCAAGACTCGATCAAGTTTGCTTAAGAAATCATCAAAAGAAGTTCCTTACACGGAGAAATCATCCATGAAAACCTCAACAATCTTTTCACAAAAGTCAGAGAATATAGCAGTCATACATCTTTGAAAGGTAGCAGGTGCATTACATAAACCAAAAGGCATACGTCTATAAGCAAAGGTACCGAAAGGGAAAGTAAAAGTGGTCTTATCCTGATCCTCTTTTGACACAGGTATTTGAGAGAAACTAGAATAACCATCTAGAAAGCAAAAATGTGTATGTTTGGATAATCTTTCTAGCATTTGATCAATAAAAGGTAGAGGGTAATTAATGATCTTTTCTAGTAGCTTTATTTAATTTGTCAAAATCAATTACCATTCTATAACCCGTAACAATTCTTTGTGGGATTAATTCATCCTTATCATTAGAAACAACAGTAATACCTCCCTTCTTAGGGACACAATGGACATGACTTACCCACTGACTATCAGCAATAGGATAAATTATACCTGCCTCAAGAAGCTTTAGTATTTCATTTCTTACCACTTCTTTCATGTTAGGATTTAATCATCGTTGGTGATCAACAACTGGTTTAGCATCTTTCTCTAGCTTTATTTTGTGCTGGCATAGAGTGGGACTAATGCCCTTAAGATCATCAAGAGTATATCCAATAGCAGCAAGGTGCTTCTTGAGAGTTTTCAATAATTTCTCTTCTTCATGCTATGAAAGGTTAGCACTAATAATAATATGATATATCTTCTTTTCATCAAGATAAGCATATTTAAGAGTATGAGGTAAAGGTTTAAGCTCAAACACGGGATCACCCTTGGGTGGAGGAGGATCCCCTAGCAAGTTGTGTTTCAATATATGTCCCTGTTTAAAGAATACTTCATCTATTTCCCTTCTTTCATTCATAAACATATCATTTTCATGGTCAAGCAAATATTGTTCCAAAGGATCATTAGGAGGCACGGCAATAGAAGTAAGACCAATTATTTCATCTTTACTAGGCAATTCTTTATCATGGGGTTGTCTACAGAATTTAGCAAAATTAAAATCATGAGACATATCCCCTAAACCAACAGTAACAATATCCTTTTCGCAATCTATCTTAGCATTAACAGTATTCAAGAAGGGTCTACCAAATATAATGGGACAAAAGTCATCTTGTGGGGAACCAAGAACAAGAAAATCAGGATATTTAATTTTCCTACACAATACTTCAACATCTCTAACGATCCCAACTGGTGAAATAGTATCTGTATTGGCAAGCTTAATAGTAACATCAATACCTTCTATTTCAGCGGGTGCGATATCATGCATAATTTCTTCGTATAAGGAATGAGGTATTGCACTTGCACTAGCACCCATATCACATAAGCGATGATAACAATGATCTCCTATTTTAATAGAGACAACAGGCATGCCAACAACAGGTCTATGTTTATTTTTAGTATCGTGTCTAGCAATTACAACAGCTTCATCACAGAAGTAAATAACATGCCCATCAATATTATCGACCAAGAGATCCTTAACCATAGAAATACTAGGTTCAACTTTAATTTGCTCAGGGGGTGTAGGTGTTCTAGCATTACTCTTACGAACCATAGTTGAAGCTTTAGCATGATCCTTTATTCTAACAGGGAAAGGCGGTTTCTCAATATAAGCGGTAGGAACAATGGGATCAACATTATAAGTGATATCTTTTCTTCAACTTTAATAGGTTCTACTACTTTTACTTCAATGGGAGGATGATATTTAAACCACTTCTCCTTAGGGAGATTAACATGAGTAGCAAATGATTCACAGAAAGAAGCTACTATCTCAGAGCCAAGTCCATATTTAGTGCTAAATTCATGAAAAGCATTGGTATCCATAAAAGATTTAACACAATCAAACTTAGGTGTTATACCTGACTCCTTACCTTCGTCGAGCTCCCAATCTTCAGAGTTGCATTTAATTCTTTCCAGTAAATACCTCTGAATTCAATAGTCTTCATTATAAAAGAACCAGTACAAGAAGTATCGAGCATGGAGCGATTATTGAGAGAAAGCTGAGCATAAATTTTTTGAATAATAATTTCTCTTGAGAGCTCATGATTGGGGCATGAATATAACATTGACTTAAGCCTCCCCCAAGCTTGAGCAATACTTTCTCCCTCGCAAGGCCAAACATTATATATATAATTACGATCACGATGAACCAGATTCTTAGGATAAAACTTATGATGAAATTCCAATTTCAAGAGGTTGTAGTTCCATGATCCAATATCATCACATAGCCTAAACCATGTCAATGCCTTTCCCTTCAAAGATAAAGGGAAGACCTTGTTTTTGATAGCATCCTCGGGCATTCCTGCAAGCTTAAAAAATCCACAAACTTCATCCACATAGATTAGGTGCATATCGGGATGTAATGTTCCATCTCCTGTAAAAGGATTAGCTAGCAGTTTCTCTATCATACCCAAAGGAATTTCAAAGTAAACATTTTCAGTAGGTTCAGTAGGTTGAGGAGCAACTCTTTGCTCTACTGGTCGGGGTGAAGATACCCCAAACAAGCCCCTCAAAGATTATTTTCCATAGTAACAAGTGACATTAAATTTCAGCACACTATATAAATTTTTCCTTACCAAATTCCAGCTACTAAAAGTGCTTCACTCCCCGGCAACGACGCCTGAAAAGAGTCTTGATGGCCCACAAGTATAGGGGATCTATTGTAGTCCTTTCGATAAGTAAGAGTGTCGAACCCAACGAGGAGCAGAAGGAAATGACAAGCGGTTTTCAGTAAGGTATTCTCTACAAGCACTGAAATTATCGATAACAGATAGTTTTGCGATAAGGTAATTCGTAACGGGTGACAAGTAACAAAAGTAACAAGGTGCAGCAAGGTGGCCTAGTACTTTTTGTAGCAAAGGACAAGCCTGGACAAACTCTTATATAAAGCAAAGCGCTCCCGAGGACACATGGGAATTTTTGTGAAGCTAGTTTTCATCATCCACATATGCTTCGCGTTCGTTACTTTGATAATTTGATATGTGGGTGGACCGGTGCTAGGGTACTGCCCTTCCTTGGACAAGCATCCCACTTATGATTAACCCCCCTCGAGGGCGTCCACAACTATGAAAGAACAATTAAGGTAAACCTAACCATAGCATGAAACACATGGATCCAAATTAGCCCCTTACGAAGCAACACATAAACTAGGGTTTAAGCTTCTGTCACTCTAGCAACCCATCATCTACTTATTACTTCCCAATGCCTTCCCCTAGGCCCAAATAAGGGTGAAGTGTCATGTAGTCGACATTCACATAACACCACTGGAGGAGAGACAACATACATCCACTACAAAAAAAAGACACATCCGTGACATTTTGGGCCGAACGGAATTTTTTTCTGTCATACATATGACACTTCTATGACGATAATTGTGACAAAACCCGGTACCATCATAGATGTGGTGGGCTCCTACTTCTATGACAAAAAATCATGATAGAAAATGGGCTTTACGTCCTGGGCGGGCCGGAGAAGCAGCTGCATGACATTGTTTGGGCCGTCCATGACGGAAAAACCCGTGGTAGAAGCGAGGGCGAGGAAAATTTTGGGGAGTTCACGGTTACGGTGAGAGGTCGGGGGCCGAGTGATGCGCGTTTCTCTCGTACACGTACGTGTGTGTGTGCGAGGCGTTGGCTCTAACTGAACCCGATCGAGGCGTTGGGCTCTAACTGAACTCGAGCGATTGCACTGCAGGCTACGCGTTACTGAACCCGAGCGATCGATCGATGGCTATTAACTGAACCGGATCGAGCGATTCCTTCGCTACTGCTGCTAACTAAAGCCGATCGATGCTGCCTCTCTGGATGAACAGTGAGTGTTGCGGGGGGGGGGGGGGTTGGATGAACAGTGAGCGGTGGCGTTGCCTCTGGATGAACAGGACCCCGTGGTGTGGAGGGTTGTATGAACAGTAGATGGTGGAGGGGTGGCCGTGGAGGGGTGGTTGAACAGTAGCCGGTGGAGTAGCATGTGGTGGAGGCTGGGTGAACAGGAGCCCATGGAGGCTGGAGGAGGTCGACGGTAGCCCGTGGAGGCTGGAGGAGGTCGACGGTGGAGATGAACACTATCCTGTGGAGTCTCGTTTTGCGGTACGCCACACCCCTCCCGATGAACAGGACCCCCGTTTCAACCGTAGGAGGTCCGTTTCGTCCATTTTGCGGTACGCCACACCCCTCCTGATCAACAGGACCCCCGTTTCGACCGTAGGAGGTCCGTTTCCTCCGTTTTGCAGTACGCCACACCCCTCCCGATCAACAGGACCCCCATTTCGACCGTAGGAGGTCCGTTTCCTCCGTTTTGCGGTACGCCAGACCCCTCCCGATGAACAGGATCCCGTTTCGAACGTGGCCGGTCAAACACAAGGCCATTTCCTCCGTTGTGCGGTACGCCAGGCCTCGTTTCCATCGCCTGTTCCGTCCAAGCCCTCCCGATGAACACGTCCACGCATTCCGTTCTGACCCAGCCAGTTGGCTCCCAGGCGTTCTGTTGCCTCCCAATGAACACGACGCATTCCGTTGCCTCCCGATGAACACGACGCATTCCGTTGCCTCCCCATGAACACGACGACGACGTTTTTTCTCTGTTCCGACCCAGCCATGTACATGAGCCCTGGCCGTACGTATGCGCGAGTAGGCGTTCGAGACCCTGCCCGTATGTACGTACGTGGCCGTATTTTCTTTCTTGCACCCTGGCCATTGTACGTACGTGTACATGCTACGTGCGCGCCTCTACTATGACACGTGCGCGCCTCTACATCGACCAGTATATATGTACGTACATGTTCGCGACCAGAATGACAACGCTACTTACGCTTCGACCAGGTGGGTCCCGACTGTCAGGCACTTCCTTGCGTGCGAAAATGTAGCTGGTGGGTCCCATCAGTCAGGGGGGCGAATCGATTTTTTGCCCGGACGCACTTCCTTGCGTGCAAAGATGTAGCTGGTGGGTCCCAGCAGTCAGGGGGGTGAATCGTTTTTTTGCCTGGACGCACTTCCTTGCGTGCGAAGATGTAGCTGGTGGGTCCCAGCAGTCAGGAGCGAATCATTTTTTTCGGACGCACTTCCTTGTGTGCAAAGATGTAGCTGGTGGGTCCCAGCAGTCAAGGGGCGAATCATTTTTTCGCGAAATACGGTAGCCCGTCCGGTGGGTCCCCGCTGTCAGGTGGAGGAATAATTATTTTGCGCGTCATAAGGAGCCACTTCCTTGCGGCTGCCGTGGACCCAGCTGTCAGCCTCTCCACGTACAGTCCACATCCGATGGAAGTTGTTCCTTGACCACGTTGACCACGCCGCACCGAGAGCACCAGGACGGTGGACGACGGCGAGGCTAGGAAGGGGACGACGCGGAGCCGGGGAAGACGCGGCAGTGGATGCCCACGCGTAGAGGAGTATGAGGGTTCACTCATTCAGCTGCGATGTGAGGCTGTCATTGCCGCAGAATAACATGGGGTGTGGGTGAGTGGAGGGATGGCCTGGCAAGCGGTGGGAGTAGTAGGGGGCGGTGAGGCCTTCGCGGCAGCACAACCGGCCACGGGAGGCAGGAGCAGGCGGCACGACCGGTGCTGCTTTGGGCGGCTGGAGCAAGAATACCAGAGGTTGAAGAAGCACAACGGCCGTTGGATGGACATCATATGGTCACTGCAGCTAGAACCGTTTATATTGACTAAGTTGACAAAGCCCTTGGTACGTCAACTTAGTAGGCCCATAGGTTAGCTTCCGAAACGGTGCGCCCCAGATGTCAGGGGGAGGAATTATTTTTTGGGCGGGTGAAGCTAGTATATCCGAGATTGAAGAAGAAGCACGGCATCCGTTGGATGGACATCCAACGACCACTGCTGATAGAACCATTTGTTGACTATAAGTTGACAAAGCCTTGCATACACGTCAACTCTGTTTTTTTAGGGGACGCGTCAACTTAGTAAGGCCAGAAGTGTGTGGCAGAGAACTTATAGCCCATTTGAGATTTGTAAGAATGTGCAACCCATTTTTGAATTCTAATGGAATTTTCTACAGCCCATTTACAGTTTGTTAAAAGTACAGCCGATTTCAACCAACCATTCAAAACATAATTCAGTAAAATTTCCCACATTTTGTTGGGATCCGAAATATTTTTATCCCCAAATTTCTAGTCAGATTAAATACAATTTCAATATAAATTTATATTACGTAAAAATCCAATGAAACATTACGCTAGCAACAACTAATGAAATTAAAATTTTCAATATCCAAAAATAATATTTTAGAAAGTAATTACGTGTTTGGTGCATTTTTTATAGTTACTGCCCAGTTTTTATAATTACATCCCATTTATTATTTCTTAAAGCCCATTTTCTTGTTAAGCCTAATGCATCCCTCCTAGGAAAGATTTGCAGCCCAGCGGGGTGGAGAATAACAACTTGACCTTGCCGGGGTATTCCTAAAAAAAGTATAGCTGGGCTAGCCATTTTCAGCTTGAAAAAAATTAATGTATGGGTTGGATATCTTGCCTGGGCTAGACGGGCCACAGCCCGCCCAGTTAATACCTGGAGTGATGTTTTCGTTGTTGTTCAGAGGAGAAAAATTATTATCTGGGCTAAACATCGAAAAACTCTGCAGTGCTGACACCTCAAAAACACAAATACTGCTCGAGCTGCTTGGTCCTAGCTGTCGGCCGCTTCTTGTGCAATTCTCTCATTTATTGACTACTCCCTCCTTTCCGGTTAATAGTGCTCAATTCAAAAATCTCACCAATCAAGGTAGATGGCGAGTGGTGGAATACTTTTATAGTTTTGCAAAAGCACCTAATTAATGCTCTTGTTATCCTCAAAAAATTATGTTTATCAATGCATTAATTGCAATGCATGCATGCATAAAGTACATGCATTGTTCAATTTTCTCTTAATACTTGCATGCAATGATTTAATGCACCTTGGAATCTGAACATGTGATGGAAAACAACCAAATTGAGCCTTATAAAATGGAAAAACTAAAATTTTGATATAAGCCCTATAAACCGGAAAGGAGGGAGTACATAGGTTGACAATGGTGTGGGACCGTGATGTGAGGAAACCAGGAGGAAGCAAAATAAATTATAGTTATATATATATATATATATATATATAATAAGGCGGCACTTGCGTACGTGAGGCTATGGCCCTTGTGGGTCCCCATTGTCATCCTCTCCAAGTAAAGTCATCTCCTCACCCGCGCGCGCTTTCCGCCCGAAACAGTCAGCGCCGCCCGCCCCGCTTCTTGGTGCAGGCGATTGCTCCGCCTTCAAATGACACAAGTGCCATCTGTCCGTCCATCTGCCGCCCACATTAATGATACGCAGTTGTCGAGGTGGCTACTCCGGCGCCAAATGTCCGTCCCTCCGCCGCCCACCATTGCTATATAAACTGCTGCGTCGGCCATAGCCGCAGTCATCCGCATCTGTTCCCTTTCTCTTGTCCACACCACTACTGCCCACCATGGCTTCCTCGCACTCCAGCACTCTTCGGGATGGGTGGACAACGGACCACAAGGAGATGGCAGCCATTGCTGCCGACCGGATGGCCGGCAGGCAGCCGGAGGACGACTACGTCCCAATGGAGAACATGGTAGTCGATGATTCGGCGCCAACCCCCTCCTCCGCGCCATCCTCGCTGGTGCATTGCACCATGACCATCAGCGAGGCCCGTGCCCAATATATGGACACGGTGAGGCAGATGCGTGAAGAGCAGTTTCGGGAGGCACAAGCCGACGCCGCCTACAACCACCATCTCCTCCAGTAGCACCTGCAGGCGGAGGAGCAGATCGCCACGGAGCGGGCGAAGTAGGAGGCTCTGCTCGACACGTATCGCTCCGCCCGCAAGGGCCGCCTCGAGCGCTGGCGGTACCGCATGCGGGTGGCGGAGGCTGCGGCCGCCTACAAAGAGGGTGATGATGCAGGCGAGGCACTGTTTGGCGAGACCGAGGACGAGGCAGAGGACAATGCCGGCTCCGACGAGTCCCAGCTCCGCTGGCGTCGACGAGGCCCTGCTCCGCCGAGGCCCCACGGTGCCAACAACGAGGCAGAGGACACCGCCGGCTCCGCCGAGGCCCCGCCAAGCCAACAACGAGGCAGAGGACATCACCGGCTTAGCCGAGGCCCCACCCTGCTGGCAACATGGGGGAGGACTCCACCGCTCCATCGAGGCGCCGCCCGCCGGCAACGAGACAGAGGACATCGCCGGCTCCGCCGAGGCCTCGCCCCGCTGCCAACGAGGTCGCGCCACACAGAAAACGAGGAAGAGTAGAACACGGTAGGTCGCTGCCGCTCGGGTCCAAGTAAGGCCACCGCTGCTACCCTCTGGTTGAATCCAAGCTAGGCGGGTTGACCACTGATGACCGGTTAGCTTCTTGGCGGCGACATGGAGTCGGAGAGCTGCGCTGGAGAAGAACGCTGCTTCTACTTAACTGCTGGTGCGGTTGGCTGACTGACACATGGGCCCAACAGGCCACATGTCAGTTACGCAACTGCACCTGCAGTTAAGTCACTGAAGTTTCTGTTCGGCTCAGCGGGACACAGGTGGGTAGCTTCGGTTAATTAATTATACCTCCAGCGCACCCCTTTTTAGTTGAAGAATGTATGAAATGTAATGAAATCCAGCATGTTTATATGAAATCCGACCGTGTATGAATATATTTATTTCGATTAGTTTGAATTCCTGTATCACTGGCATTGGATGGACATGCAAAACAATACGTACTAGCATTATTCCCAGGGTGATCAACTTGTTTGCAGCAGTTTCACATGTACTCCCTCCGGTCCTTTCTAGTCTGCATACAAGTTTTGTCTGCAGTCAAAGTATCTCTACTTTGACCAATCTTATACTAAAAAGTATGCACTTTTGCAATGTGCGAAGTACAAAGGAACAGAAGGAGTACAAAGAGTTTGAGCAGCTTTTTAGCATTTCTGTACATTGCAATCAAACACAGAGGGCTCACAATTCATAGAGAACATTCAAAACAATCGATGATTATGCATCTCAGCGTCTCACATGTCAGAGGCAATATTTACTTCACAACTAAAGAATGAAGAAAAAATTGATCAACGCTGCTGACAGCAAAGGGCGTCCCATTCCAAAATTTCAAATGCCTACGATTGTGGAATGGGCAGGGTTTGCCATCAGTTCGGACATTGACATGGCTGTCGTGGTCCTAAGTCTGACAGTAGAAAGTGGGGTAGGTATGGAGAGGCAAGATCTTAGCTATGGCGAAGATGTACACACGAGGTTTACGAGTTCAGGCCCTTCTCGGAGGAAGTAACAGCCCTACGTCTCGGTGCCCGGAGCCGGTCGATTGGATTATGTGTGTTGTATTATAGAGGGTGCGAACCCTTGTCCCAGAGGAGGGGGGTGGCTTATATAGAGTGCGCCAGGACCCTCGCCCACCTCCATTACAAAGGGCTTAATGTACATAAAGTAAGGGCGTTACTGGTAACGACTGTCTTAAATACTCTTAATGCTCATGAAGACTAAGGAGTGAATGCCCAGCCGTTGTGTGTTCTTCCGACTCCCGGTCTTCAATATAGTCAAGTGATTCCCCATATGGTCGAGTGACGGTAGGGAATGATGGTCGAGTGATTAGGGCGTCGAGTGGATTCTTGGTCTCCTTATCTTCTGGGATAGTGACCTTGGGTAGGACGCGTAGGTCAGGCCTATGACCCTACCCCAGGTCTGTATCCTCATCAGTAGCCCCCGAATGGATTAAGGTGCGAGTACAAAGTAGGCTGAAATTGCACCTGTTCCGAGCTTCGGGACCTCGTGAGTGCTTTCTGCAAGTTCGAACGCCTGCGTCGGTATCTTCGTGTCGACTCAGTCGCCTTGATCCATTCAATGGACAGTCGAGTGAACTGGTGATCTCATGTGCCGAGTGCTGTGTTGGAGCGCGGGATAGTAGGCGCGGTTGTTTGCAGTGTATCCCGGATTTCACGGGATACGAAATTTTGGGGAAGCGCGCCGGACGGGGAGTGCCGAAGTGGGCGGAGCGGATAAACAGTGATTCCTCGATTCCCGCGCCACCTTTTTGGCCACGTACTCTGCGCGCGACTGTTGCGGGATTTGACAGGATCACATGGTCCCACGCATCAGTCACTCGGAACAACCCCTTATAAGGTGACCGGACCGAGGCGTCCGCACTGTGCACGTCTTCTCTTCTTTCTTCTTTCTCCGCTTCTCTGCCGCACCTTACTCTTCCGCTCTGACGCCGCTGCACTGCTGCCATGGTGAAGGACAAGACGGCGGCGCTGGAGCGCGCAAATAAGACGAAGGAGGTGGTGAAGGGTAAGAAGCAGCAGGGCGATTGGATCCAGTCTTTGATTTGGCAGGCGGACCTGGACGAGCTGGCGGAGTCGGGGTTAATTGCCAAGGGAGTGGCGAGGCTGCCAGAGGGGGAGATGAGTCCTCAGCCTCGACCGGGTGAGTGCGTTCTGCTCGCCACCCACGTCGACCGCGGTTTTTCGCTTCCCCTGCATCCTTTCTTTCAGGGGTTTCTGAACTTTTTCGGTGCTCAACTCCACCATTTCTCCCACAACACCATCACGCATTTAGCTGCTTTCGTGTCGATGTGTGAGAACTTCTTGGGATGTCAACCGCACTGGGGTCTTTTCAAACACATCTTCACCATTCGTTCCCAATCGGTAAAAAGGCGAAGTCGAGTGACTCGAAAACCCATGTCATCCAGATGTGTGGGGGTTTAGGTATCCAAAAGAGGAAAGGGAGTGCCTTTCCTGCCATGACTCTTCCTGACTCCGTTAGAGGCTGGCAGTCGACTTGGTTCTATTGTCAGGATGCCGCGGCTCCAGGTCAGTTGACCGGCCTCCCCCACTTCTCATTTGACTGAGTCCAGACTCCTGCTCCACTGAAAGTGACTGCTGACGAGACCATGGAGATGAGGATGTTGGTGGATAGGGTGGTTCAGCTTATCAATGATGGCGTTACGGGTCTGGATCTGTTGGAGGTGTTCCTCAGTCGACGCATCCAGCCTCTCCAGGCCCGCGATCAGCCGGTGTGGCTGTACTCTGGACCGGACGACACCGCTCGGGTCCATCCAGAAGAAGTGCTGTATGAAACAGTAGCTTTGTGGCTGAGGAGCATCACAGGCAATCAGGACAATCCCAGAGGATCTAGGCGAGTTGCTCCCTTTAGCAGCGTAAACCCACCCGACAAGGTATGCTTTTTGTTCCGACTGCTTCTCGTTCATGCTCCGACTGCACTTGATATTGACCGACTCTCGTTCGAGCAATTTGTTCTGCAGGTGTTCACTGAGATGCATTCGATGCCCAATGGTGAACAGGCTTTGGAACAGGCCCAAGAGGGGGAGGACAGCGCGGAAGATAGCGCCGAGTGGGATTCTTAGGGGGACGACAAGGAGGAGGAGAGCGAGGAGTCAGACGAGGAGGAGGAAGTTGACTCGCCGCCGTGCTCCGAACGTCGATCCAAACAGCAGCATGATCTGGCTGGTGGGTGTGGGAAAGGCGTGGGTCCGAGTGCCAATACTCAGAAGCGCACTCGGACGTCGACTCCGGAGCCGACGGAGAAGGTGTCCAAGAAGCCTAAAGTTGCTCCCTCCAAGGCTCGGAAGACATTGCCGTGAATCAAGATGGACGTCCCCGTTGCCTCAGGGTGGGTATCTTGTTTGTGTTTCCATAAGTCGACTAAAGGTTTTCTTGATCTGACCGACCAATTCTTGTGTCCTTCCAGCCCCACCTCTGCTGCCACTGACATGGATGTTGACAAGGCACCAGGAGACGAAGAGGCCACCTCACGAGCTAGTAAGCTCGTTTGACCGAGTTCTGTTTAGTCGAGTGGATGGTCAATTGATTGAAAATTTGATACTTCTCTTCTTATGTAGCTCCGCAAGATATCGTTGTGCTTCCTGGTGACGACGAAGAAGAAGTGCCTCTATAGGAGAGGAGGAAGAAGAGTGGAGGATCAAGTAGGAGGAAGCTTGAAGTCCAGGTCCCTCAGTCGACACCGCCGCCTGAAATGATAGTCTGGACCAACGTCACCTTCGCTAACCCGTTGACAACTGATCGTCCATCGGGGTCGACTACACAGACACCTGCTGCACCGGTGTAACTACACTCATCCGACCCGGCAACTACTTTGACCCCTCTAGAGCCATCCCTCTTTGCTACATATCAAACTCCAGACAACTCGCTGGGTGCCGCTAGGGAAGCTCTTCGCCAGGCGAACCTTGTCATGGAGCAGGCGAAAGTGATGCATGAAGCCAGTCAGATAGCTTACAATGCCAGCACTGCCCTTCAGACCAATGTTTAGGTCAGCAAAATTCCGACTGAACTTTTGAATGTCGCTTTATATCTGATCACCCACTGGGTGTTCCTTCATATAGAACTCGGGAAATCTTCAATTCTGCACTTCTCGAATCAGTGGGGGCACGTCGAGTGCACCCACTTGGTGTAGTCCCCGAGACCACGGTCAGCTGCTGGCAGTCGACTG
Organism: Triticum aestivum; assembly: GCF_018294505.1. Taxonomy (NCBI): domain Eukaryota; kingdom Viridiplantae; phylum Streptophyta; class Magnoliopsida; order Poales; family Poaceae; genus Triticum; species Triticum aestivum. Next base: position 249,909,681 of record NC_057801.1, on the reverse strand, counting down.
AGGTCTAATGTTTTTTTGAACTCATGTTGAGTATTGATATGATCTAGTGGGGGCATGCTAAGTGCACCCACTGGGTGTAGTCCCTGAGACTACTGTTGAATATTTGGTTCGGCAGTAGTCTTAGAGTAATTCTTTTCTTTCACTGTTGCTTGTATCTGTCGACTGACATGTCTGTCTTTCTGGCTGCAGAGGACTTGTGATCTTGGAGCTCGGCTCACCGAGTTAAAGAAGAAGCATATCAGCGTTGAACTTGACCTCGAACTTGCAAAGAAGAATCTGAAGACTGCTCAACAAGAAACGACCATCATAGGAGGTGATCACTCGACCATTTTGTCTGTTTTGTAGCTTCACACTTTGCACTAGTTTTTCCTTCAGTCTCTTTGAACCGAGTCATTTCACACGAGCAGATGTGCGTAGTGAAAATCGTCAACTTCAGTCTCGTCTGAAGAGTGTTGTTTCTTTAGAGAGGATGAAGGAGGCTTTGGAGCAGAAGGATCTGGATCTGGCAGCCGCTCAGAAGGAAGCACGCGAGAAGACGAAGCTAGCGGACCAGAAGCTGGCTTCGGTCAGCAAACTGGAGGAGGAGAACGCGAAGCTGAAGACTGCCATCTCAGACGCTAATCGGGAAGTCGAGCAGCTAAAGAAGGACAAGGAAAATCTGACCACTGAAGTTGGCGGCCTCAAGACCAAGACCGTCAAGCTAGAGTTCTATCTGGAGCAACTCGCTGCCAAACTTGTTCTGAAGCTTGAAGGTATGATCAGTCGACTCATCACTTTGTTGCCGATTGAACTTTGTTGTCACACCGTCGGTTCATCACTTTTTGCAATGGGACAGAACTGTGTCAGGACTTTGAGGCTAAAACTGGGCGGGTGGAGACGGGTCTCGACCCCATCAACTGTCCGGTGAAAGATGACACCGCAATGAATCTGCTTCGACCGGAGTCGCGCTTAGATGGTGCACTTGCTTATCTGGCTCGGCTGAAGGCGGCGATGGCCCAAGTGGATGCTAAACTCTGGCCTCGGGCGGAAATGTCTCAAGACCTTGAGTCTTTGATGACTCGACTAAATCAGATTCCAGGCCGAGTGCAGGAGTTGAAGAAATCTTCAGCCCGCTATGGTGCCAACGTCGCCTTGTCTTTGGTCCGAATGCACTGCAAGGAGGCTAAGGAAGACAAACTGGCAGCTCTCAAAGTGGCAAACACTAAGAAGCACTCCTTCCAGGACTTCATGGACACCTTCCTCGAGGCAGCCACTCGCATCGCTGACAACATTGACCTCGACAGCTTCTGCGACCCGGCCAGTCCTTCTCCTGCCGAGTGATTAAAAAACATTATGCCACACTTTTATTTGCCTCGGAATGCCGAGTGAATTTGTTATCGTTAAAACTCCTTCGGGCTTGATGCCCGAGTACTTTATTCTGCGGTTAAAAAACTTTGGATTTATCATCTCATATATTGTGTTTGTCTTCGAACGAAATTCGTTTTTCTCTCGAATTGTTGTTTGTTTGATGCAGCTTCTGGAGAAGAATGGTTAGTCGACTGATCGGGCGATCCTTGAGCAACATTGATCAGCTCATTAGCAAGGCATTCAGCAATGGTCTTGACGTTCCAGTCGACCATTCGGGCGATCCTTGTGTAGCATTGGTCAGCTCATCAGCAAGGTACTCAACAATGGTCTTGACGTTCCAGTCGACTGATCGGGTGATCCTTGAGTAGCATTGATCAGCTCATCAGCAAGGCACTCAGCAATGGTCTTGACGTTCCTGTCAATCGCCCGGTAAGGTTTTTCTAACTTAGGCGAGCACTATGCTGCAGCTAAGCTTTCGAGTGGGAGGCTTGCTCACCACTCGGTAGGATTTTTCAAACTTAGGCGAGTACGGGACTCCAGCTAAGCCTCCGAGTGGGGGGTTTGCTCACCACTCGGTAGGATTTTTCAAACTTAGGCGAGCACTGGGCCGCAGCTAAGCCTCCGAGTGGGAGGATTGCTCACCACTCGGTAGGATTTTTCAAACTTAGGCGAGTACGGGACTGCAGCTAAGCCCCCGAGTGGGAGGTTTCCTCACCACTCGGTAGGATTTTTCAAACTTAGGCGAGTACAGGACTGCAGCTAAGCCCCCGAGTGGGAGGTTTGCTCGCCACTCGGTAGGATTTTTCAAACTTAGGCGAGCACTGGGCTGCAGTTAAGCCCTCGAGTGAGAGGCAGACTCACCAATCGGTAGGATTTTTATCACTTAGGCGAGCACTGGGCTGCAGCTAAGCCCCCGAGTGAGAAGTAGACTCACCAATCGGTAGGATTTTTATCACTTAGGCGAGCACTGGGCTGCAGCTAAGCCCCCGAGTGAGAAGCGGACTCACCACTCGGTAGGATTTTTATCACTTAGGCGAGCACTGGGCTGCAGCTAAGCCCCCGAGTGAGAAGCGGACTCATCACTCGGTAGGATTTTTATCACTTAGGCGAGCACTGGGCTGCAGCTAAGCCTCCGAGTGAGAAGCGGACTCACCACTCGGTAGGATTTTTCAAACTTAGGCGAGTACGGGACTGCAGCTAAGCCCCGAGTGGGAGGTTTGCTCACCATTCGGTAGGATTTTTCAAACTTAGGCAAGTACGGGACTGCAGCTAAGCCCCCGAGTGGGAGGTTTGCTCGCCACTCGGTAGGATTTTTCAAACTTAGGCGAGCACTGGGCTGCAACTAAGGTAATACGTACAAAAGAAATAAACAACAATCATTCGGAAGAAGTAAATTATGTCTTCTGATAATCAAACTAAAAGGTGTTTCTTATTACATCTCATCAGTCTAGATATTTAAGAATAGAAAGGGCGGAGCATATCCGCATTCCAGGCGCGTGGCTCATCTTTATTATGCTCGACGTTGAAGAGACGGTATGCTCCGTTGTGGAGCACCTTGGTGATGACGAAAGGGCCTTCCCAAGCAGGAGCGAGTTTGTGAGGTCTCTGTTGGTCCACTCGAGGAACCAAGTCTCCTTCTTGAAATGCCCGACCCCTCACGTTTTTAGCATGAAATCGACGCAAGTCTTGTTGATAAATGGTCGACCGGATCAAGGCCATCTCTCTTTCTTCTTCTAGGAGATCGACTGCATCTTGCCGAGCTTGTTCCGCTTCTTCTTCTGAGAAGAGTTCGACTCGAGGTGCATTGTGGAGTAAATCACTGGGGAGCACGGCTTCAACTCCGTAGACTAAGAAGAATGGAGTCCTTCCAGTCGACCAGTTAGGGGTTGTCCTCAACCCCCACAAGATGGATGGGAGCTCGTCAACCCAAGCTCATGCTGCATGTTTTAGGTCACGCATCAACCGAGGCTTCAATCCTTTGAGAATCAATCCGTTTGCCCGCTCGGCCTGCCCATTCGACTGAGGATGAGCGACCGAAGCGTAGTCGACTCTCGTGCCTTGGGAAGCACAAAAGGCTTTGAATTCTTCAGAATCAAAGTTTGAGCCATTATCCGTGATGATGCTGTGTGGGACGCCATATCTGAATATAAGTTCCCTGATGAAACTCACGGCTGTTCTTGCTTCGAGGCTTTTGATGGGCTTGGCTTCGATCCATTTGGTGAACTTGTCGACTGCTACCAGTACATTAGTAAATCCACTCCTGCCCGTCCTCAGAGGCCCAACCATGTCCTGTCCCTAGACGGCGAAAGGCCAGACGAGTGGAATTGTTTTCAGAGCTGATGCAGGTTTTTGAGACATGTTGGAGTAAAACTGGCATCCTTCACACTTGTCCACTATTTCCGTAGCCATCTCGTTGGCCCGCGGCCAGTAAAATCCGTCTCGGTACGCTTTGGCCACGATGGTCCGAGAGGACGCGTGGTGACCACAGGTCCCTGAGTGAATACCATTGAGGATCACTCGACCTTCTTATGGCGTGATGCACTTCTGGCAAACTCCAGTTGCACTTTCTCTGAACAACTTCCCCCTTATCACAGTAAAGGACTTAGACCGCCGGACGACCTGTCGAGCCTCTTCCTCATCCTCCGGAAGTTCTTTCCTAAGAATGTATGCAATGTACGGCACTGTCCAGTCGGGAGTGATGACCAGAACCTCCATGACTAAGTCGACCACGGCTGGGATTTCAACTTCAGTCGGATCTGTGGCACTTTTGGGTTGTGGCGACTCTTCTGTGAAGGGATCCTCCTGAACTAAAGGTGAATGAATATGTTCCAGAAACACATTGTGGGGAATGGCCTCTCTTTTTGAGCCTATCTTCGCCAACTCATCTGCAGCTTGATTTTTCAATCGGGGCACATGGTGAAGTTCCAACCCCTCAAAGTTCTTTTCCAGCTTCCTAACACCATTGCAATAACCAGTCATGGCTGGACTTCTGACATCCCATTCCTTCATCACCTGATTAACCACCAAATCTGAATCACCATATACCATGAGGCGACGGACGCCGAGTGAAATGGCCATACGCAACCCATATAAAAGTGCTTCGTATTCTGCTTCGTTATTGGAGGAATCAAAATGAATCTGGAGAACATAGTTGAGCTTATCTCCACGGGGGGACACCAATACTACTCCAGCACCTGATCCGTTTAGCATCTTGGAGCCATCAAAGAACATAGTCCAATGTTCCGAGTGAACTTGAGTCGGTAGTTGCTGCTCAATCCACTCAGCAAGGAAATGCGCGATTGCTTGGGACTTGATAGCTTTCTTTGCCTCAAAATTGATGTCCAGTGGAAGGAGTTCAATCGCCCATTTTGCTACTCGACCAGTTGCATCTCTGTTATTCAGAATCTTAGACAACGGTGCGTCGCTGACGACTGTAATAGAGTGATCAGAGAAGTAATGTGCAACCTTCTTCATGGTCATGTAAATTCCATAGACGAGCTTCTGATAATGAGGATATCGTTGCTTGGACGGAGTCAAAACTTTAGAGAGATAATAAACTGGGCGTTGAACCTTGTACGCATTTCCTTCCTCTTCTCGCTCGACCGTGAGTACCATACTAACAACTTGTCCATTGGCTGCAATGTAAAGCAGTAAAGGCTCTTTGCTGATTGGTGCAGTGAGCACTGACTGGGTGGAAAGCAGAGCTTTGAGCTCCGCAAACGCTGCATCAGCTTCTTCAGACCACTCGAACTTATCAGATTTCTTCATCAGTCGGTAAAGAGGCAAGGCCTTTTCACTGAGACGAGAAATGAATCGACTCAAGGCGGCCAAACAACCAGTTAGCTTCTGAACGTCATGCACTCGCACGGGGTGTTTCATTCGGAGGATGGTATCAACTTTTTCTGGATTGGCGTCGATCCCTCGTTAGGAAACGAGAAAACCGAGCAACTTTCCTCCTGGAACTCCGAATGTGCATTTTGACGGATTAAGCTTGATATCGTACCTTCTTAGGTTGGCAAAGGTTTCAGCGAGGTCAGTCAATAGGTCAGAACCTTTGCGAGACTTGACCATGATGTCATCCATGTACGCCTCCACATTCCGGCTGATTTGGGTGAGCAGGCACTTCTGGATCGTTCTCATGAACATGGCTCTGGCATTTTTAAGACCGAATGGCATGGTGACATAGCAAAAACACCCGAATGGGGTGATGAAAGCCGTTTTTATTTCATCGGGGCCATACAGTCGGATCTGATGATACCTGGAATACGCATCTAGGAAAGACAGGCGCTCACATCCCGCAGTCGAGTCAACAATCTGATCGATACGGGGGAGAGGGAAGTGATCTTTCGGGCAGGCCCGATTGATATGCTTGAAATCAATGCACATGGAAAGTGAATCGTCCTTCTTGGGGACCATGAAGACATTGGCAAGCCACTCGGAGTGGTAGATTTCACGGATGAACTCTGCTGCCAATAGTCGAGCCACTTCTTCGCCGATTGCTTTTCTCTTCTGAACGGCGGACCGCCGAAGGTGCTCTTTGACGGGTTTTACTTTGGGGTCGACACACAAACGGTGCTCAGCCAGTTCTCTGGGTACACCTGGCATGTTAGAGGGTTTCCATGCGAAGTGTCCCAGTTCTCACGGAGGAACTGGATGAGCGCTTCTTCCTATTTGCTGTCGAGTGTTGTTGATATATGAGTCGGGGTAGCATTGGGGTCGGTCGGGTGAATATGAATCGGCTTCGTTTCACCAGTCGACTGGAATGCAGAGTCTATAGCAGGCTTCTTGGCTCGTAGCAAAATCAGTCGGATCTGCACTCTTCTGATACTCCTGGAATTCAACCGCCGCCATCTGTGCATCGACGATTTTGGAACCTTTCTGGAAACGTTCTTCTGCTTTCTGCCGATTGCCAGTGACTGTGATCACACCTTTGGGGCCAGGCATCTTCAGCTTGAGGTACACATAACACGGTCGAGCCATGAAACGTGCGTATGCTGGCCTCCCCAGGATGGCGTGATAAGCACTCTGGAAATCCATGACTTGAAATGTCAACTTTTCTTTCCGGTAATGCTTGGAGTCATCGAAAATCACGTCGAGAGTGATCTGGCCGAGTGACTCAACCTTCTATCTGGGGATAACGCCATGAAAGCTCATGTTGCTCTCGCTAAGCTTGGACATCGGGATACCCATCCCCTTCAAGGTTTTAGCATACAGGATATTCAGGCCGCTACCTCCATCCATCAGCAGTTTAGTCAGTCGAGTGCCACCAACCACTGGGTCGACCACGAGCGCTTGCCTCCCGGGGGTGACTACGCGAGCGGGATGGTCTGACTGGTCGAATGTGATGGCTGTCTGGGACCATTTCAGGTACGTGGTCGTCGTCGCTGGAGAAACCATATTCACCTCTCTGTTGATGACCTTCAACCGACTCTTGCTCTCAACATCAGCAGAAATCATGAGAGTGGAATTGACCTTGGGGTAACCGTCATCTTCCTCTTCCTCCTCATCTCTGTCCGACTCCTTGTCCTTCTCATTGGGCTGTTTCTCCCGGAACTGTTGGATCAGGAGTCGACATTGTCGAGTGGTATGCTTTGGGTAAATCAGATTACCCTCCTCATCTTTCTTCGTGTGGATGTGACACGGCAAATCCAACACGTCGTTTCCTGCTTGATCCTTTACCTTCTTAGGAGGCCACGGCCCCTTAGGTTTTCCCTTAAACTTTCCTTGAGCTACTGCTGGAATCTCACCAGGTGCCGCTGGCTCGGCTCTACGCTTTTGTTTCCGACTGGAACCACCTCCACGGGCCTCTTGGCCGACTGGTTTACTCTTCCCACTACGGAGTCGATCCTCTTCTTCTCCGTTAGCATACCGGGTGGCTATCTCCATCATCCGGGTCAGAGTCATATCCCCAGTCTGACCGAACTTCAGAACCAACTCTTGATACTTGACGCCTTCCTTGAAAGCGCACACTGCCTGATGCTCGGATACATTCTCCATGGTGTGATGCAAAGTGGTCCACCTCTGAATGAATTCCCTCAAAGTTTCATTCGGCTTCTGCACACAATGCTGCAACTCGGGAAGCCCTGCTGGCCGCTTGCACGTGCCCTCAAAGGTTCTTACGAACACTCGAGATAGCTCTTCCCAACTGTGTATACTGTCCGGGGCCAACTGAGTCAACCACGCTCGGGCTGACCCTTCCAACATAAGAGGGAGATGCTTCATTGCTATCTCATCGTTTCCGACACCAATTTGCACAGCCACTCGGTAATCCTCAAGCCAAGTTTCAGGCTTGGATTCTCGAGTGAACTTGCTGACTCTTGTTGCCAATCTGAAGTTGGGAGGGATCACTGCGGCCGTGATGGCTCTGCTGAAACACTCTGGGCCTGAAACATGTGACCTGCTGCCACTCGGATGATCTCTGCCCAGGTCTTCTCTATGTGCTCTATTCCGGTCGACCAGGCCTTGGATGAGAATGGATCTCGCATTGAAGCCTGGCTCCCTTGGGTCGACCGGAGCTCTGCGCTCGTCCCTGTGACGGGGTCTGACATCGTTCTGCTGAGGCACATACGACGCACTCCTCGGAGGAGGCGTTGGCACTCGACGATGATTGTCGCGGTCGAACTGACGATCGTACTGCCCACGGCCTTCACTCCGCGGGGGCGATCTTGGGCTATGGGCCGACTGAACTGTATCCGCTGCCACAGATCTGCTGTGTATCCTATTCCATGACTGAGACACCGCAGAATTCTGCTCTCCTGCTGCTCAGAGCAGGGCCCGGATCTGTTCCAACCCTCGGCCAGCCTCTCACTAGGAAGGTTGAATTGACTCTGCAATTCGGGCCGCAGCAGTGAGGTTTTGAATCGGAGTACGGTATACCTTAGTTGGAGGCGGGAAAAGCTACCGTCGACTGGACTCAGGAACTTGTTCCCGGGCTTGCTCGTCGAGAGCGCGCTGCAAAGTTCTCCAGTCGAGTGCGCTCAGCCAAATTAGCCGAGCGCGCCTCCTCCAAGGCCCGAGCCTCGGAAGTTTCTCCAACGATGGGCGTGTGAACTGCGTCCATGTTGCGACGACGAAGATCCTCTCTCTGTTGCAAAGAGAAAGGTTCGGGATGGTACTCCTCGCGGACCCGTGATGGATCGCCGCCAGCCTCTTCGCCGTCCTCGCGGAAAAAGCCAGGTGGGCCACACGGACCATTGACCATCAGGACTTTAGCCACAGGATCGCTGCTATCGCACTCGTACACTGTCTCCGCGGAGCCAGTCGACAGATCGAACAGGCCGTGGAGAGTTTCGTCGGGCTCGATTGACGTGACTTGATGAGTGGCCGAACGTCGAGCCACCGCATGCCTCACCCACCTCTAAAGCCGCGACCGACCGGATTGCTTGCAGCGGTGAACAGCGGGGAGGGAAGATGTCACCGGAGCCGACTGATACTGGGTCGACGGCTGCAGAAGAAGGACGCCATGAACGCACACGCAAAAGTGCGTCGCCCCTCGGACGGGGAGCGCCTCAACATCAAGCGGAGCTTCCTGGAGCCACGCCGAGTCGTCGGCAATGAAAACGAGCGTGCCAAGACGGATCTCGCGGCCCTCAACCATCTCGTCGCCGGAAACCATGATGATGATCGGAAAAACTTGCAACTTCACCAATAAGTCGCTAAGACACCGGCCCCATGGTGGGCACCAACTATCGTGGTCCTAAGTCTGACAATAGAAAGGGGGGTAGGTATGGAGAGGCAAGATCTTAGCTTATGCGAAGATGTACACACGAGGTTTACGAGTTTAGGCCCTTCTCGGAGGAAGTAATAGCCCTACGTCTTGGTGCCCGGAGGCGGTCGATTGGATTATGTGTGTTGTATTACAGAGGGTGCGAACCCTTGTCCCAGAGGGGGGCGTGGCTTATATAGAGTGCGCCAGGACCC
>NC_057801.1:249594977-249596258 GCF_018294505.1 Triticum aestivum | reverse complement strand
TGTATCAAGAGGTAATGTGGGGTTTAGTTGCAGCAAGCCAGCTTTGACTCTGTGGCTATCCTATTCTACGACTACCAGAAACTTTTGAGGTGAAACAACGAACACGAGTCCACTAATCACCATACAATACACTACTATGGATTCGTCCCCGTCTCCCTACGAGAAGGCCATCCATAGCACTCACACTTGTCTTGAGCATTTTATAGTATCCACTTCAAGTTGTCTATGTACCATGTAAGCATCCAAGAAGTCCATAACCGCGGACCCGGCTATTCGAATAGATCATGTTAACCCTGCAGGGGTGTACTTCTTCACACACGCTCTCGCCACTTACCGCCATGTACACGTCATGTACCTCGGCAACCTTCAAGCGGAAGCCTGGCGAGGGTGTCGGCCACGACCTGACTAACCACACAAGACTCTAGTCCAGGTTTATCGCCTATTCGGGTTCCATCCGCAAGGAGATCCGGCCGGGGTGTCACTCACGGCCCCAAACGATGTGAGCAGGGTTCCCGAGCCCACCAACCGGGTGCCACTCGGTACACCGTGCCACGTGTGCCTAGTCTGTCCCAAGCCCACCCTGTCGGGTGCCACTTGGTAGAAAAATAGCACTACCTACAAACACCAGAAACTAGTTGCGACTCCTGGACAGAGACCAAGTTGGTTAAAAAGTCGAGAGGGGCACTTAAGCATTCCAATGTGCGGTAGTATCGAGTCATTGGACAACATACATAGAACTCAGTGCTTAAGGACGGTTCCAGCGAGACAACCCACCATGTACTCCTACATGGCCTCTCACCGCTACCTTTACGAAATCGTGTTCACACACTTCACTCTCAGCATCAGAACATATCGTGACACTCCAATTCATTCCCAATGAATCAGACCTGACACAACTCTAAGCAATAGCAGGCATAGCATGGTAGGAACACATCAGTGGCTTCAATCAACTCCTACACATGCTAGTGGGTTTCAACTATTTACTGTGGCAATGACAGGTCATGCAGAGGAATGGGTTCAACTACCGCAGCACAAAGTAGCAGATGAATCGTTGTTGTCCTAATGCAATAACTGAGAGCAGGAGCGAGAGAGTAGGGTTTTATCGAAATGAACAAGGGGGGTTGCTTGCCTGGTAAATCAACAAGGGAGGCACTGCTTCACAGACAGGTACTCTGGAACGTCTCCGGAGCAGGACCTATCGAGAAGGAACGGTGCCGGCAATCAATACACAATCATATGCAACAATATGATGCATGAACATGGCATGTAGATGTGATGCTG
>NC_057801.1:249582080-249593303 GCF_018294505.1 Triticum aestivum | reverse complement strand
TTTTTTTAAAAAATGATTCTGAGGGTTCCACCAATCCTCATTTCAAATTTAAATGAAATTTAAATATGATGCACAAATAGCTAGCTAGCCTAAGTCATACCAGACTAGGGATGTGACAACTCGCCCCCACTTGAAAGAATCTCGTCTCGAGATTCAGGGGTCGACGGAAAGAAAGCGGGGTACTCCAGTCGAAGACGATCTTCTCGCTCCCAGGTAGCTTCTCTCTCGGAATGATGAGACCACTGAACTTTGAGAAACTTGATGTTCTGACGTCGAGTAACACGCTCTGCTTGATCAAGAATGCGAACCGGGTACTCTCGGTATGTGAGGTTATCTTGGAGATCAAGCGTTTCGTGGTCCACTCCGCGGATGGGATCCGAGAAGCAACGCCTGAGTTGAGAGACGTGGAGGACATCATGAACTCGAGAAAGATGTGGGGGTAGTTCCAATTGGTAGGCAACCTCTCCTCGTTTAGCGAGAATGCGAAAGGGACCAATGTATCGAGGAGCCAACTTGCCCTTGATACCGAAACAATGGGTACCCTTCAAAGGAGTAACCCGAAGGTAAGCTTGGTCGCCAATCTCATAAGTCATATCCTTATGATGACGATCGTACTGGCTCTTCTGACGAGACTGGGCTGTTTTCAAATTCTCACGAATGATGCGAACTTGCTCTTCTGCCTCCTGGATCATATCCGGTCCAAAGAATTGTCTTTCACCGGTTTCTGACCAGTTCAAAGGTGTTCGACATCTTCGTCCATAGAGAACCTCAAAAGGAGCTTTCTTGAGGCTGGATTGGTAGCTATTGTTATAAGCAAACTCGGCAAAAGGAAGACATTTCTCCCAATCCATACCGAATGAGATAACGCAAGCTCTGAGCATGTCTTCGAGAATTTGATTGACCCGTTCCACCTGACCACTCGACTGAGGGTGGAAAGCGGTACTGAAGGAAAGATGGGTTCCCATGGCAGTTTGGAAACTCTCCCAGAAATGAGAAGTGAAAAGGCTGCCACGGTCTGAATTGATCTCTAGTGGAACACCATGCAGTGACACTATTCGAGAAATATATAAGTCAGCAAGCTGACTAGCAGTGATATTTTCTCGAACAGGAAGGAAGTGAGCCACTTTGGAAAGACGATCAACGACTACGAAGATAGCGTTATTCCCTCTTTTGGTCCTGGGAAAGCCGGTAATGAAGTCCATACCAACTTTATCCCATTTCCATTCAGGAATAGCTAAAGGCTGAAGGGTGCCAGCAGGTCTTTGATGCTTCGCCTTAACACGACGACAAACGTCACATTTAGCAATGAACTCAGCGATTTCTCTTTTCATCCTAGTCCACCAGAACCTCTGGCGTAGGTCCTGATACATCTTAGTACTACCGGGATGAATCGTGAGAGGGGATTCATGCGCCTCCTTAAGAATCAATTGCCGCAGATGTTGATTCTTGGGAACCACCAAGCGATTCTCAAAGAAAACAACACCACGATCATCCATAGAGAAACATCCACCAACTCCCTTCTTAATGTTTCTCTTAATGCGAATAACCCCCCTATCAAAGTTCTGGTCAGAGATGATCTGATCCTCAAGGGTAGGTTTCGCCACCAAGGTAGAAAGGAATCCGCGAGGAGCAATGTGAAGGTTAAGCTTACAGAATTCCTCATGGAGAAGTGGTTGGCCTTGCTGCAACATGAGATTATTGCAATAGGATTTACGACTTAGAGCATCAGCCATGACATTGGCTTTGCCTGGGGTGTAGGTAATCCCTAGATCATAATCTGTGATTAACTCCAACCAACGTCTTTGCCTAAGGTTCAGATCCGGTTGGGTGAAGATATACTTGAGACTCTGGTGATCGGTGTAGATCTCGCAACGTTTACCAAGGAGGTAATGTCGCCAGGTCTTGAGTGCATGGACTACGGCTGCAAGCTCTAGATCATGTGTAGGATAATTCTCCTCATGTGGATGCAACTGTCGGGATGCATAGGCAATCACATGACGACCCTGCATAAGGATGCAACCTAGTCCCTGTCGTGAGGCGTCGCAGTAGATAATAAAGTCTTTAGTGAAATCCGGTGGCACAAGTATGGGAGCAGAAGTCAGGCGTCTTTTCAGTTCCTGAAAACTGTACTCACACTGTGGGGACCACTCGAACTTTTTATCTTTCTTGAGAAGTTCCGTGAGGGGTTTGGCTACTTTGGAGAAGTTTTCAACAAAGCGGCGACAATAGCTGGCTAGACCAAGGAAACTCCTAACTTGTTTAACGGTCTCAGGTGGAGTCCAATCGAGAACAGCTTGAACTCTCTCGGGATTGACAGCAATGCCCTTACCAGAGATTACGTGGCCTGGGTAGGTCACTTCTGGCAACCAAAATTCACACTTGGAGAACTTGGCATAAAGGCGGTGTTCTCTGAGTTTTTCTAACACAAGTCTAAGATGTTCGGCATGCTCTTCCTCGTTCTTCGAGTAAATAAGAATATCATCGAGGTAAACCACGACGAACTTATCTAAGTACTCCATGAAGATCGAGTTCATCAGGCGGGAGAATGTGGCTGGGGCGTTGGTTAGGCCAAAGGACATGACGGTGTACTCGTACTGACCATAACGAGTAACAAAAGCTGTCTTGGGAATGTCCCCATTTCTGATCTTGATTTGATGGTAGCCTAACCTTAAATCCATCTTGGAAAAGACTGAGGATCCAGCGAGCTGATCATACAGGTCGTTGATCCTGGGAAGCGGATACTTGTTCTTTATCGTGACCAAATTAACGGGACGATAATCTACAACCATCCGGTCCGTACCGTCTTTCTTCTTGACGAAGAGGACGGGGCAAGCCCAAGGAGAAGAACTAGGACGGATGAAACCCTTTTGCAAGGACTCATCGAGTTGTTTCTTAAGCTCGACTAGTTCTAGGGGTGCCATCTTGTAAGGTCTCCGGGAGATTGGAGTTGTTCCTGGGATAAGATCTATGACGAACTCTACATCTCTGTCAGGGGGAACACCTGGCAGTTCCTCTGGAAAGACATCCGGAAAGTCACGGACTACCGGGATATCTTCAAGGTCTGGAAGAGGGCTGGCATTAAGAGAATAGAGCTGACGCTTTGCAACTCTAGTGGAGACGGTGACTATCTTGCCAGATGGGTGTGTAAGTTGAACAGATCTTGTGTAACAATCAATCTTGGCATGATGAGCTGTCATCCAGTCCATACCCAAGATGATGTTAATATCTGAGGACTTGAGGGCTACAGGTGATGCAAGGAATACAAGTCTGTCAACAAGGATTTCGTTACCATGGCTTACACTAGAGGTTTGCCATTTGGATCCAGGAGTTTGGATGACTAGCGGAGTTGGCATATCGCAAAATGACATGTCGTGCAAACGAGCATAGCCTTCAGAAATGAAGGAGTGAGATTCTCCAGTATCGAATAGAACTGATGCTGGGTGACAATTGACGAGGAGTGTGCTAAGAACGACATCTGGATCATCATGAGCGTCTTTAGCTGAGACGTGATGCACACGTCCACGTTCAGTAGGGGCTGACTTGACACTGATCATCTTGCGTGATGGCTTAATACAGCCAACAGTCTTCTCGGGCTGGGGTGGAGCATAACTAGTCTGAGAGCAGTCACGTGCATAGTGTCCTGGCTTCCCGCATGTGAAGCAAGTCCCTGAGGTTGGACGTGGACCCGCACTGACAAACGGTCTACCAGTAGGCCCGGGTGGAACATACGACTGAGCTGGAGAAGGCACCACATAGGATGGCCTCGGTGCATATCCGGAAGGAAGAGCGGAGTTTGGAACCCAAATCCGGCGCTTCTGGGAGCTAGAGCCAGAGGAGGATCCCAAATCACGGGTGTGCTTACGAGACTCCTCGTAAGTGAGCTGAGCTGTCTCTGCATTGATGGCTTTGTTCACAAGGGCTTGGAATGTATCACAATGATGCAGGTGGAGATCACGACGCAACTTGGGGTTGAGACCCTTCCGGAACCTAGCTTGCTTCTTGGCGTCTGTGGACACTTCTTCTGTGGCATAACGGGCGAGGTTCTCAAACTCTCTGCTATAAGCATCAACAGCCATCTTACTCTGGGTGAAACTACAGAACTCTTCTCTCTTGCGATCAAGAAGGGCCTGGGGAATGTGATGCTCACGAAAAGACTCAGTGAAATCCTTCCAGGTAGGAATCTGGCCGGCTGGAAGCAAAGTCTCATAGTTCTGCCACCAAAGACTAGCAGGACCTTCCAGGTGGTATGTGGCATAAGTGACCTTGTCATCTTCAGCTACGTTCGCAGAACGCAGCTTATGGGTGATGCTACGGAGCCAGTCATCTGCATCGAGTGGCTCGATGGAATGATGAAAAGTAGGTGGGTGCAAGCGAATGAAATCATGAATGGTAGCAGACCCTTTGAACTGATGTGCGGTGTTCTCCTCGATACGTGCCAACAAACGATTAGACTCACGCTTGTTCCTCTCCATCTCTAGCATGAGCTCTGTCAACGAAGACTGGTTGGGAGGATCCTCATCCCTACCATATCCATGGTTCTGGCTACGAGCAACGGAACTTCGCTTAGCCGATGACATCCTGAGAAACGAACCAAGGACGGAATCAGCATCAACTATGGACTGTAGAATGTAGGACAAGGAGTTAGTATCACTCGAACTCCTAGGGCAATTCCGGCAGCATAACGGCAGTAAAATGCTCAGAATGAGACATCATACTAAAAATGGGGTAGTACAACAACTCAACATCACCACTCAAGGTTCTGGGATAGTACTAAACAGACTACACCGGAAATACTCAAAACTGGGTATGACTCTGATCAACCAGTCCTATGGGACTACGGAGTAGTAACACGTGATCCTGATAGACGGAAGAGAAGCCTAGTTCCTTAATCCCGTCGGAAAGATAGGATGACTCAGATCAGAAGGCCATGAGGTAAAGGAGTAAAAGAGCCTTACGTTCCTTCCCACAATCAATTGCCTTACATAACTAAAGAATTTCTAGACTCAACTTCGACCAAAATGGCTTGGTAATCCTACAGGCAGTCAGGCTCTGATACCAAAGCTGTCAGGACCCCGACTCGATGCCACATCGATCTAGCATGTAACACCTCATATCGCTTTGCGGCCTCACGCACGGTATCCCCACGGGTGTCGCCTTACCTTTGCCCGGGACCGTTTGCGCATTTTGGCACACGTATATGATGGTGTCGCTAGCATCCATATGATAAAGAGCCCGGGCTGACATGGCTAGTCGTAAACCCAAAGTGGCACTAACTTACAGGGACAGGCATTCATGACCCAGCATCGAACGTGTCGGTCATCAGCGAGTGAATCCAGGCTGTAGCACTGGGCTAACAGGACTCCGGTGAACCGGGCTGTAGCGGGCTAGCAGGACTCTAGTATTCATCGCGTGACATTTCCCCGAAGGGGACAGACACAGGATCGAAGAAGGACACATGCCGGCCAGCCTAAGTGTTCCGGAGCAGTAGCAAGCTACCAGGGCTCAGTGGAAGCACTAGGAGACATTTCCCGGTAAGAGAGGCTACTAAGAATAAACAACTAGATAGTCAGATCCCACACATAGCAATACACATTACACGTACGCATAACATGCAAGTATGTGCTGTACAACATGGCATCACAGCATAACTCAACAACTCATATAGATAAAGGCTCAGAAGAGCCGTCATAGCAATTATTGCAAACAGGGGTCACTAGACCCATCATACAGAGCATACAAGCAACAAGCGGAAGCATTACATGTCTGGGTACAGATATCTACAAATGAAAAAGGCTGAAGAGCCTGACTATCTACAACATCCGATCAAGATCGTAGCTGAGGTACTAGCTACTAGTCGAAGTCCATGAGAACCCTAGTAAGACCGAAGTCTCCGCTGCAAAAACATAAAAAAAGCAACATGAGTACAAAGGTACTCAGCAAGACTTACATCAGATCCTATCATACATGCATTTGTATCAAGAGGTAATGTGGGGTTTAGTTGCAGCAAGCCAGCTTTGACTCTGTGGCTATCCTATTCTACGACTACCAGAAACTTTTGAGGTGAAACAACGAACACGAGTCCACTAATCACCATACAATACACTACTATGGATTCGTCCCCGTCTCCCTACGAGAAGGCCATCCATAGCACTCACACTTGTCTTGAGCATTTTATAGTATCCACTTCAAGTTGTCTATGTACCATGTAAGCATCCAAGAAGTCCATAACCGCGGACCCGGCTATTCGAATAGATCATGTTAACCCTGCAGGGGTGTACTTCTTCACACAAGCTCTCGCCACTTACCGCCATGTACACGTCATGTACCTCGGCAACCTTCAAGCGGAAGCCTGGCGAGGGTGTCGGCCACGACCTGACTAACCACACAAGACTCTAGTCCAGGTTTATCGCCTATTCGGGTTCCATCCGCAAGGAGATCCGGCCGGGGTGTCACTCACGGCCCCAAACGATGTGAGCAGGGTTCCCGAGCCCACCAACCGGGTGCCACTCGGTACACCGTGCCACGTGTGCCTAGTCTGTCCCAAGCCCACCCTGCCGGGTGTCACTTGGTAGAAAAATAGCACTACCTACAAACACCAGAAACTAGTTGCGACTCCTGGACAGAGACCAAGTTGGTTAATAAGTCGAGAGGGGCACTTAAGCATTCCAATGTGCGGTAGTATCGAGTCATTGGACAACATACATAGAACTCAGTGCTTAAGGACGGTTCCAGCGAGACAACCCACCATGTACTCCTACATGGCCTCTCACCGCGACCTTTACCAAATCATGTTCACACACTTCACTCTCAGCATCAGAACATATCGTGACACTCCAATTCATTCCCAATGAATCAGACCTGACACAACTCTAAGCAATAGCAGGCATAGCATGGTAGGAACACATCAGTGGCTTCAATCAACTCCTACACATGCTAGTGGGTTTCAACTATTTACTGTGGCAATGACAGGTCATGCAGAGGAATGGGTTCAACTACCGCAGCACAAAGTAGCAGATGAATCGTTGTTGTCCTAATGCAATAACTGAGAGCAGGAGCGAGAGAGTAGGGTTTTATCGAAATGAACAAGGGGGGTTGCTTGCCTGGTAAATCAACAAGGGAGGCACTGCTTCACAGACAGGTACTCTGGAACGTCTCCGGAGCAGGACCTATCGAGAAGGAACGGTGCCGGCAATCAATACACAATCATATGCAACAATATGATGCATGAACATGGCATGTAGATGTGATGCTGTTGAGCTAATGCAACTAGTGTTCAATTGGTTTGAAGTCCATTTGAACCAAAGGTTCAAATGCATTTCTAAATTAGGTCTCTTATATATGCCATAATGTGTTTTCCCATATTCAGCATGTATAAGTTGGTTTTTCATGCATGAAACTAGTACAGATGGAAAGGTTGCATTTTTCTGATAATTTTTCATATATAAATTATTTTAATCTGAGCTACGGTTGAATTGATATGAATTTTTGAAGTTTAAATCAATTTCTGGAATTTCCTGATTTAATTAAATCCAGAATTTATATACTGCGCCAGCATGACATCAGCACGACGTCAGCGGGTCAACGCGGCTGTCCAGGGTCAAACCTGACGTGTGGGACCCACACGTCAGTGACACTGGGGTTAACCCCGAGTCAAACCCGGGCTGACTAGCTTTGACTAAACCCTAGGCCCACTGGTCAGCGTCAGTAGGTGGGGGATTAGTGACTAATTAGCTAAGCCACGTCAGCCCGCCGGAGTTCTGGCCGGCGGCGACCATTAGCGCGGCGGCGACTCGCCGGACTTGCGTTACAGACGGCGTTTGATCGCGCGAAGACCACCGGGGCGTAGCCCGTCTTCGTCCGCAACCAGGGGAGCTGGTTGGGGGGCTGCGGGGGCGCCGGAGCTCGCCGGAGCAAGCTTGCGGCGGCGGCCGGAGCTCGGCTATGTTCGGGGACGCGGCTGCAGCGTGCAAACGCGTGAACTAAAGCGCTAGCGGGGCACTACGAGGTGCGGCGAGAGTGCTAGGTGCACTGGCGTGGCCAAAAGGTCGCCGGAGCAACGCCGGCGACAAGCTCGAGCGGAGGCGAGCTTCGGCCATGGCGGAGCTAAGGCCTAGACGGCGCAAACGGACATGGGGAGGAGGGGGTTCGGTGCGGGGGCTCACCGCGGAACCAGCGAGCGCGAGGGCGAGGTCGGGGATGCCCGGTAGCTCCCGAATCGCCGGCGAGGATCCACGGCGGCCGGAGTCGAATTTGGCGATGGCGACGGCTCCACGGGGCACTCCGGCTTGCGTGGCTCGGCGAGGAGGTAGCTGGCGACGAGGCGGAGCTCCTGGGGACGACGGGGAGGCGAGGGGGAGGCGGTGGCTATGGCAACGGCGAGCGATGGCGGCGGCTGCGCTCGGGTGCGCTCGGGGAAGAGAGAACCAGGGAGGAGGGAGAGCGAGAGGGAGGGGAAAAAGACCGGGGCGGCTGCATGGCGACGTGCGGTCCATCCAGAACAGCGAGGGGAGGACAGGCAGGCAGGGAGGGAGGAGGCGTGGCGCGGTGGCGCGCGCGCGCGCCGGCCACACTCTGTTCCCCTGTCGGGAAGGAAGACGACAGAGGAGGGGGGGCTAGGTGGGCTGGGCCACCTCCTGGCTGGGCCGGCCTGCTGCTGCTGGGCTGCGCAGGGGAGAGCCCCAGGTAAGCACAGGTGAGGTTTTCCTGTTTTTTTTAATTCCCTTTTCTATTTTTTTCTGACATTTGTTTGGTTTAATAAAATACTAAACCATTTTATTTGCTTATGCCAATTTTTATAGGGGCTAAGGGTATTATTCCAGGGCTCCTCAACAAAAGGCACAATTTTTGGACATATATTTCAAATATATAATAATATATGTCCAAAGCAAATAATTATCGAATTAATCCAAATGGCCAAAATAAATATCCATGAGCTCCTAAAAATATTGTTTTGATTTTTATCTCTGTCCAATATTTTTAGAGGGCATCATGAGCATTTTCTTGGACCCTTTGGAGCAATTTTTATTTGGGTCATCTTTTTTAAAAAATGATTCTGAGGGTTCCACCAATCCTCATTTCAAATTTAAATGAAATTTAAATATGATGCACAAATAGCTAGCTAGCCTAAGTCATACCAGACTAGGGATGTGACAATTTTCATCATTGACATCACATAACACCTCCTCAAGATCATCATTATCAACTCTAACACATTACCACATAATAAACATATTGTACCTCATAGGACCTATTACATTCGATTAAGACCTACTACATTTTCTAAGGTAAAATAACAAAAAACAAGATAGCCCCTGACTCTCCATTATGGAGAATGGAGATTAGCCTGTCTCCCATTCTTGCCTTTCGCTGAATGTTACTTCCAAGAACCTCCTTGCGAATGTCCATACATTTCTTCCATTCTCTAATGATCATGTGTTCACGGGTTTTAGAAATCCGATATGCACAGGTGAGCTCCGTAGATTTACCTGGCAGTATCTTCAAAACTGAGAGGCGACCATGCAGAGACATCAGATGAGGCACACAATCCATCGGGAGTTTCTGTTGAAAAACATAATAATAACTTCGTAGTTAGCAATGATGTGCTAGTTTTAGAAGTATGCAAAAAATGCACGGATGTCGTAATATTAAAAAATCATACCAGGGTATCTCCAGAGAAGTTATCGTTGTTCAACACATGCACTAGTGGCACGTATTCACCATAATTTGGAGGAGTTCGATAATAGTCATTGTAATTCTCAAGAAGAGTACAAAATGCGATCAGATGATTTTTCTCCTTATACGTTAATTGGGTGCCTTCGGTGTAGTGGGTTTTATCTACCATCTTCCGCACAGTCTTTGAAGAATCAAAATAAGCTGTCAATGTAAATAAGCTATCAACTATTTTGAAATAAACAATATAAATTAGTTAATAACTATGTTTGAGAAACTCACATAGCGGTACAATCGGAAGCGTATCAACAAGGACCCAAATGTCCATATTGTCTTCCTTGCTGTCAGGATCACCAAGATCCATGGTGACAATCATACCCTCATAAAAACCATACATTTTGCAAAGTGCTTCCCAATTTTGGCAACCAAAATGGGTTACGCTCTGAGCATTGTACAGATTTACTTCAAAATCCATATCATGATGGGTCCTTAGGTGTATTTTCTTTGTTTCGAAATTTTCATGGTCTTCAAAACCCATCCTCTCCAAGACATAGCGTCTTGCATGGCATGGGATAAGCTAGTCGAATTGTAAAACATGAAAATTAGACGTTGAAATAGTTGAAGTCATGCTTAATTGAGAAAAAAACACTTGTCATTGTTGCGTACCGTTTCACAATCGAAGGTCTCCTCGAGCTTAATGCTGAAGCGCCGATCGTCGTCCAGCCAAACGAACCTGTCGCACATACCTCGATTGTCGTGGCACCAGCTACACTCCCCCGGGAGACCGCCGTCGTCCGAGTACGACATTTCCTACAATCATAATTCAAAGATTAAACTTGTACATATTCTAGCACAAGTCATGCCAGAATTCACGACAAAATCCGGCATGACCTTTGCTAAAAAAGGACATATCGAGCGCCTGAAATTTGCCGGAACGGAAATTAATCAACACTCCGGCAAAACATAGGCCACTCGGAGATGTAAACTGAACATGAACGGCCACTTGGGCAACCACATCCAATTTGAGCAACAACACAAGATATACAAGGATATTTGGTTGGTCTCACCTCGATGTCGGAGGGGATCGGTGACTGGGACGACGGCGGGGATGTCGGAGGGGGTCGGTGACGGGGACGACGGAGGTCACCTGAAACCATATAAGTTATCACTAACAACAAACATGACATGTTCAACTAGTTTTATTAATTCAACTAGTTCTTACTAAATATAAACTTACTATAAATAGAAAAAAAACTAGTTCTTTCTAAAAATAAAGTAGTTCAACTAGTTATATTAATTATCTTACTAAAAATAGATTAGTTCTGTTAATTCAACTAGTTCAACTAGTTTATTAATTTACTTACTAAACTAGTTCAACTACAACTAAAGTAGTTCAACTACCAATACTACTACTAAAAATCTAGTACTAACTAAGCAACATCTAGTACTAGCTAACCCTAAATTAACTTCTACTACTACTAAATCTAGTACTAACTAGTGGCAGGGGTGGGGGCGACGGAGAGGTAGCTAGGGGCGGCGAGGTCGAGGGCGGTG
>NC_057801.1:249579580-249581779 GCF_018294505.1 Triticum aestivum | reverse complement strand
GTTCAACTACCACTACTACTACTAAAAATCTAGTACTAACTAAGCAACATCTAGTAATAGCTAACCCTAAATTAACATCTACTACTACTAAATCTAGTACTAACTAGTGGCAGGGGGTGGGGGGCGACGGAGAGGTAGCTAGGGGCGGCGAGGTCGAGGGCGGTGGGAGGAGGGCTGCCGGCGGAGGAGGGAGGAGGGGCGGCCGCAGGCGGAGGGAGGAGGGCGGCGGCGGAGGAGGGAGGGGCGGCCGCAGGCGGAGGGAGGATGTGCGAGGAGGATGGAGGAGGGACGGAAGGAGGGGAGTACCTCGGCGGCGGACGGACGAAGGCGGCGGCGGCGGCGACGGACGAAGGCGGCGGCGGCGGCGACGGACGACGGCAGTTGACGCGGGCGAGAGTGAGAGTGTGAGTGAGAGGGCCGGTCGTGCGTGGGGATAAGGTAGGGATAGTTGTAGAGCATTTGGCAAAACACGCTACAGCTAACCTGAGTAGCAGTAGCGCTCTACAGTAAAGTGCGCTACTGCTATAGCTAGCGGGGGGGCCAAGGTCATGGCAACTATAGCAGTAGCGCTGCAGGCTACACACGCGCTACTGCTACTTCCAAGTTAGTAGCGCGTTTGGCAGACACGCGCTGCTGCTAAGTAGCAGTAGCATGGTATTTTGAAGAGCGCTGCTGGTAAGATTCTGTGTATAGGCTTTTCCCTAGTAGTGTTTTTGGCCATTTGCCTGGAGTCACCTTGATGAACTTTGCCCAAGCCCTGCCCACCGGCAAAGAAAATTAATAAAGGGGTTATTAAATAGTTCATATCAAGAAATGACAAACTAATAATAGGCCGAGATATAGTTAATAATGATTGAAATTACCTGTTGACTATCCCCTTCATGATGGTGTAGTCTTTATCTTCTTTAAGTAGCGAGTCCAGTACTTCAACTGTTGCTTTGTCAACTTTAATGTCCAACAAGATCCAGTGGAAACTGCATGCGCACACGTTTGCATGTCTTAATTAAGCGGGCATGTGCATAAAATTAATCAACTATCATAAACCGTATACACTTAATATATCTTCAATAAAAAAACATGTGATGATCACCATGATGCATGCTTATATAAATATACCTCGCCGGTAGTCTTTGTTATTTGAAGATCAGCATTGTCTGTGTCATCATAAACATTGTCTGTGTCATCATAATCATAATCATAGTTCATGACTTCATCAGCTCGGTCGTCGAGATCGAATATCTTTTCATCACCCTCTCCGGTATTGTTCAGATATTGGGAGCCATCATCTGCTTCATTCAGATCATCTAGCCTGTGAGGGCTGCGTATGATGTCGAACAATTCCTCTTCTCTCTCTCTCTGCCGGTATTGTCCTCCATAGCTTTTACTTAACTAATACAGAAGAAATATAAAACAATTTAATTAGTATTCAAATTACAATGCATGGATACAATCAATAAGGAAGAACTGAATCTCGAATACATCGTCTCAAATATATAATCTCGAATACATCATTGTCTTAATATATATAATCTCGAATACATCATCTCGAATATTATATATCGAATACATCACTGGCTAGGTACCTAATAAAGATCGAGTACTACAGAAGAATCTAGGCCACTCACGGTCCCTGGGGCATGGGCGGTGAACACCCAAAGAGAAGGAACCGTCACAGGATCATATCTCCGGTTATCTGCCCAAAGAACCTGCCAAGTATTGGAGAACCTGACGTCCATAGCAGTCATGTAGCGATGGACGTGCTCGTCCTCCTCCCTGACACGACGCCGCACCACCTCCGGCGGCGCCGGCTCCCTCTGCACCGAATGTGGCCCACGCGAACGCCACCAAAGGACATCAGGGTCGACGACGGGACCCGAGGCCGGGTTCCTCGCCAAGCGGTGCGCCCCTCCAGGTAGCACCTCCCAGTGCCAGCCCGGCGGAGCCCAGTCCCAGACATGGGTCCTCTGAAGCAGGACGTCGTCGCGAACGGGTCGACAGTGAGGATGCGGGCCGGGCATATCGTCGAGAACAAATACTATATGCCCGCAAAAAGTAACATTTTTAAATGATTGGATTGTGATAACTAAAATTCTATATATATGCAAATTCTAACAATTTGACATTAATCTAATTCATCTAACTAAAACTAATTATAAAATTTCTTGATTATATAACTAACATTTCTATAACAATTCTAAT